>NW_011888849.1:5517307-5532419 GCF_000151845.1 Pteropus vampyrus | reverse complement strand
TCACACTAGGCACAATATAGAAATGCAGAGGAGAAATGTGTGAAGAGCTGCCTGAGGAAATATTACTTATCCCATTCCAGCAGCCCTCAGCACCAAAATGCTCTCTGGAACCTAATAGAGAAATGTGAGATTACGGGAGAATATATATATATACAGGAATTAACACATATTACACTTTGGGGGCGAAAAATGCCTCCCAGCCCCTTTTGACTATTCAGTTTTTGGAATGAACACATATTATGCTTTGGGGGCGAAGAATGTCTCCCAACCCCTTTTGACTATTCAAAATATTTGCCAATATTTTGAAATACTTATTGGCCTAAAATATGCCTCCTAATCTGCTATTTCAGAAATATGAATCATATATGCAAAAAAAAACCCTCACTGCTAGCATTGTGTTAGATACGGCTGACACAAAGAACAAGGCTGGGCCAACTACAGTTTAATAGAGACACAGGCCGTAAACAAATAATTACGATGCCACACAAATAATGTTTTCGGCAAAGTAGAACCAAGTGCGGGAGGGTACAGAGGAGGGAATGACTAACCTTGCTGCACATTTCAATCCCACATTGTGAAAAAGGACCTTTGCAATTTTCTTGTCCAATCCTCATTATTTTCTTTAAAGCAAAAAAGCAGCACAGTCCATCTATATCCATGAAAAACTACGCATTGCTTTAATGAATGCTAGTTAAATAAGTTCTTCCATTAATGATCAGGCACACTGTAATACTGGCTGCTGAAACACACACACGCTCACCTTGAGTGTTTAAGCTGTATCAGAACTTTTTGGTCCTAGTATTTTATCCAAAAGCCCTGGCCTTCTTTATAGCTGATTAAAATTGTATGTAATATTCTGTCCAAAAACCTTGAAGATACAAGCCAATGAATGGTTTATCTAAAATCATGACACCATCACTAGCAGTTTATTTTATTAAATTATTTAAGGGCTATCCATCTTTGAGAGAGATTTAAGGCAACGGCAACATGCAGTAAAAGACACATGCACTTGAAGAAGTCACCAATATAAAGTCATGAAATGAATAGAGAAGTTGACTTCCCATACACCAGGTATGCTGTTGGCGTGCTTGAACATGAAATGATTTCTAAAGTTCTGATAGCAAAAAGGGAAATGGGGCAGGCCACCTAATTCTGCTCAAAGGAAGAACATAAAGTGTTTTTCCCTTTAAGTACTGAGAAACAGCCATCTTTTTTCACATCTTTTTTCGCATAATATGAAAGTGTACCTCAGGGAAAGTATTCAGGGAGGAACCGATAATGTAGAAATGAATACCTTTTGTGTATTGAAGTTTAAAAGTACTAAATAAGATGACTAAAAACATACATTGGATGGGAATGTGTCACAGAGAGGTTGGTCCCCAAAACAAGACCTTCTAGGAAAAACCATTTGAATGTGGTCTTTTCAGAAATAACCGAAATAAAAGGTTTTCAGAAATGTCAACAACTGTTTCACTACTGAGAAAGCTGTCGTTTCATCTGGCTGCAGCAGGCAGTTTACACGTCAGCTCCCTCACCTATGGACTGCTCTGTCACTTATAACTGAAGACTCCATTACCACCACCTAACCAGAAGGGGAGGAGCAGTCCTAAAGGATCCTCATGTTTTATTTCATATTTTGAAAGGAACATGTACAGCCTACTTATTTGTGCCCAAGGTCTCTTTTCTCAGTTTTTATTTTTCTTAATAGTAACGAGCTCTTCTATTTGTTTGGAGAAAGTGCCTCACTTTGTATAACTGTTTAACATTATAAATTCCCTTCACCTTGTATTCCAAGTGGTTCCTATTCATTACTAAGAAACTTCTGGAGCTTTAATATACCAAATGTGAGATGTGACTGGCGGCATAGGGGCTGGTAGACATGCTGATCTATTTCCTTTTATAAACTTATTCTCCTCCCCGCCCCATCCCCCTCCACTGCCTTTTTGTTTTCCCCATGAGCTTTCTCGTAAGAATAGTTTCCCATAGAGTATATTCTGAGAAACACTGTTGCAAAGTATTTCTTAAAATGAAACCTAAATTCTTAATGAGCTGATTCATTGATACAGCCCTGTGGCCTCATCTTGGAGAATTACAAGCCTACCATCCACGGGGTCTTCCCCTGGAAATCTGACTCTTCTGAAAGTCAGCTCTAGCACTTCACATGCATTTACAGCTCTGATTCAGCCACTTTTGGAAAAGGGAACCAAGCCCAAGCTTAGCAGCTGTCCATTAAGCACTCAAGAGACATGAGTGTGTAATGTTTCAGTAGGAAATTTCCCAGGCAGAATTTCAAAGCATGTTCTTAGTAGTAATGTATTAGATTTAGTTTTCATCCTTTTCTCTTAACTATATTGAGACCCTTTCCACCCATTAATTGACTCAGCACTCCCCCACCCCACCTACATTTATTCCTTGTAACCAGAACCCTCATTTCCTCTGTGCTAATAGATTAACTAACAGCTCCTTCAAACTACCAGGAATATTTGGATTTAAAAATGATTAAATATTGAAATATTTGGATAAAAAGTTGATGAGCACCTTTTACCACATTAGATCATGTTGTTAAGCACTGTGTTAAACTTTGTTTTAATTACAAAACTAATTATATATGTTTTATATTAAACATTATCAGTGTTAAAGCCCTAAGAAAAAATTCCAGGTACTTCGAATTCTACCACATAAAGATAATCCATGAGAATATCTTGATTGATGCCTTTCCAGGTTTTTTCCCCCATATTACATAGTTTCTTTATTAAAATGTTAACTTTATACATTCTATTATAGCCTATTTTTCATCCATTTTGTCCCATGTCAATATCAACATCTCTGTCATGGTTACACAATGGGGGGCCATCTGGGTTGCTTCCCATATTTATTTTTTTATTATTAGTTTCAGGTATACAGTACATTGGTTAGACATTTATGTAGTTTATGAAATGATCCTCTCCAATTACTCTATCACCCATCTGGCTCTAAACATGGCCATTACAATATCACTGATTACATTCCCTATGTCGTACTCCCCATCCCCACAACCATCTTCCAATGTTTATGCCTCCAATGTTTAGTTTCAAACAATGCTCAATAAGCATTCTCAGAGCTGAATTTCTGAACAAAGCTCTTATCATTTATTCAAAATTACTCCTAGAAGTAAGCTCACCGAGTCAAAGGATCGACACATTGTTCCTCAATCACAGGAGGCCTTGCAGGGAAAACAGCCCTCTGAATCATTTCCGTTTGCATTTCTCTCAACCTCCAGTTGGCTGAATTTTCCCAGTCTGTTCCTGTCGCCTTTACTGTTAGTCTGATTATTTTCTGGTTTTCAAGATACACAAATTCTAGTCTACTGGACATCCTTAGTTCAATAAGCTATCTGGCTTAGCATAACCTCTGAGTCCTTTAAAATAAGATCTGAAGTCCTCCTGTCTGTTCGTCCTTCTGTGGTCTTAAATTTTTATCCACCTGTCATTTCTGTGATCTCTAACTGAATAACTGATATGAACCACCAAATATTCCAGGACCCTGTACTGACCTTATCTAATACATAGTTCGAATCTTCTTTTCTCATCACAGTAACTTTCTAAACCACAGGCAAAGTAATTTCAGAAAGTTTGAGAGCTCAGAACAAGTGCCTGAAAATCTCAAGCCCTCTCACTGTTAAGGATGTTGACGCGCAGCATTTCTCAGGATATATTGTGTGGGACACTATTCTCATGAAAAGGCTCACCTGGGATGATGTCAGTGATAAAACATTGGGTTCTCTGCCCCCACCCCTCTCATGATGTAACATTTAATTTACTTAGCATCTCCCTGTTTATCTTTGTGAGACCAAGGTGTCAGTGGGGTAACATGCAGCAGTGTTTGTTAAAATCAGAGTATTTCCTGAGTTAAACAGCGGCAGCAGCTCAGGATTACTTTCTGGTCATAAGTCTCGTCTACATCATAGCATCAGGAAGGGTGAAGCTGCAAAGACAAATCCAAGAAGAGCGATAGCTTCACTGTCAGAGCACAACTGCCACCCAGGAAGATGGTTTCAATTACTTGTTTATTTCCCCAGTACATAATTAAGCTCATGCGATATCTATTAAGCCAAACAGATTCAATATATTTTAAATATATATGCTGGGACTATTCTCAAGAAAGCAATGGACAAGTTGCAGACAAACACAAAGAGGCCCAGTGTTTTTCAAGGGGGTGCCATTAGCATTCTGGACAAGGTAAGTCTTTGTTAGGTGGGACTGTCCCAAGGACTGATGGGCATTTACTACCCCATAGCCTCAGGATGTTAAATGTTAACATACATAGCCCTCACCATCATGACAACCACAAATGCCCCCACAGATTTCTAAACAACAGGGCAAGGGTCGGTAGTAGGTGAGTGCAACACCATCCCTGTTTCTATTTGGTGAGATGGAATAAACATTCAGGAAATAACAGAAAAAAATATTAATCTGAATATGGAATTGTGCAGTGCAAGCCGTAAGTACCCTAAAGGATCAAAGGAGATCAAAGAAGGCTGACGGCACAGAGCAAGCTTTGATGTAAACAAGAGATGGAGACCTGTAACCTCTCTCAGGAGTCCAGTCCAGGGTTAAAATTTGTTGTAAAATGTTATCATAGACATCCTGGATTTCCCGCTTTAAGCTGATTACACAAGCTAATGCAAGTAAAGCACATCCTACACATTTGGCAATGCCAACTTTTAAAAATGCTGTCATTTCTGCCTTCCTGTTCAGAACACGTTTTCTCCTTGCATCCTGGGTATCCAGAAAGGGCTGGAAAACAGTGAGTGTCTTGGTGAAGGAGAAGGGCACTGCCAGCCCAGCCCTGCTGAGCTGCTCAAGAGAATTAAACCAGAAGCACCACCCCTTCACTGCAGGACTGGCCCTCACTTGGCACTGAGGAGACCAGAACCTTGCCTGGTTCCTTCCGCCCACGTCAGCTGTGGTCAAAGGGCCATCGTTCCCAGAGGACCAGTGTGTTTAAGCTTCTGTGAACAATGCCCCTTGTTGATCTTCTGTGCTCTGGGTGAATAAGGTCACTGACTCTTTTCAACCTAAGCCACAATCAACATCTCTGCCTTTCATTGTACAGCATTGGCATTGGTATATGTTCTGATGTTGTTATGCCCAGGTGAGACTGAAAAGGTCAGTGAATGAGTCATCTTTTATAAATCAGAATTTACAATGACGCACAAGATACTAGGTATTTTATGGGAGTGGTTCTCAAGCTTCTAGAGCTTATTCAAAATGCAAAGAGCTTATTTAAAATGCAGATTTCCAGGCCTCAAGAAGTCTGATTCAGTAAGTTGCGGGGACAAGAACCTGCAATTTAACCACCTTCACGTGTTTCTGATACAGGTAATACATGGGTACACTTTGTGAAAAACTGCCGCAGAATGACAGTAAACTAAATAAAAAACTAGCATCTTCTTGACATTTTACCTACTTGAAATGTATTCTTCGCTAGCAAAATAAAAACTAAACATCCAGTAAATACAAAAACAAGAGGTTAACTTAATTCTGAAAGAAAAATAGAGTCCTCGTAAGGCTCATGTATAGATATGGTAAGGCTGTAATTAAAATTTATATTTGTGTGTATAAAGATGTTACAGTTTAGTCTCCATATGAGAGTAGCTGATCATAAGATGAGTATTTATTATATCAAAACACATTCGGTGTAACTATACAATCTTATATTTGGATAATCTTTACTAATTTTTCAATATTTCCTACTTTATCCTTATGAGAGAATATTTTCTCGTACCATCTGATTACTTGCAGCATCTGACTGGTGTGCAAACTAAGGCATAAAGAGTTGACCTGACATATCTAAAGCTCTGCTAGATTAGAAATGGCAAATGAGTTTCCTGTCACTTGCCAACTCAGATAGACCAGTAGACTAGAAATAGCTGCTTAGACTGCAACCCTAAGAAAGCTAGCCCAGTGGAGGGGAGTGGAGACAGATTAGCAATGCCTGCCACAAGCACAGGTAAGAAAAGCGGTGGTGTCTACGCACTCATACTAGACATGCCACCTCCCAAAATATTCAACGGCATTTAAAATATTTATAAATACCACTACTTTCATTCCTTCCCTCAAAAAATACGTCATGTCTACTATATGTCATACACTATGCCAGGTATTAGGGATAATAAATAAAGTATATACCACTAATGAGACAGCCGTGACGCAATAAGGTGGTGTCTAACCTAAGGCTTTACTCGACAGAAAGGCACTTAAAGGGAGAATTGAGAAAATAGAAGTTAACAAACTTTTAACAAGGAGAGAGGAAAGTGAAAGTGAATGTTATTTCTGAGAAACAGGAAACCAAGCCTTCAAGGCTGAATCACAGATAGTTAGAGGGAGCCTAAGGAGGGCTGGAGATGGGCAGGCAATAGCCATGGGACTTTGACGTGAGATTATGATTTCAATTTAAGATAATGGGATGGTATGAAAAAGCTGGGTGATGTCAGTTTGTTATTTTGGGGGTTTTTGTTTTGTTTTGTTTTGTTTTGTTTTGTTGAGGGAAGCAAGTGTGAATTACCAGATTTTCATTTCATAAGGAGTCACAGTGAACATAGAAAATGACTGAAGTCACTCGAATGGCCATACCGGCAGATTGGCAATGAGATAGGGAGAAGTGGGTGGATTTGAGATACTTTTTAGAGGTAGAATCTACAGTGACTTGGTTTGAGAAAGCATGTAGGGGATGAAAGAAAGGGAGAACAAGATGTAGCGCTGATGAAAGTGCTTAGGACACATTCAAATAGAAATTCCACAGGGCAGCTGGACCAACTAGGGTTGGAGACAGTAAGAAAGGTTTAAGATTTGAAAATCTGAGGACTGCAGGCACAGACAATAAGACCAAAAATGTTATTCCTATATCTTCTGCTTTCCAATCTAGCGAAACTTTGTTATAGTTATGCCGCTACACCTATAAAGACTTACTCCAGCAGAGACATTATCATATGAGTCTCTGATTTTCTAAATTACAGCACTTACTGCAATTTTTTACCTCTCATAACAACTTAATTCAAGCAACTAGAAAATTCTCGCTATTGAAAATTATGTAAAGATTTTGCACTTTCCTGCCTTGTTAAGTATGGCACGCCAACATAATTTCACCTTTCTTTAGAGATTTAATATCTTACTTAAATTTTACCATTCAGAGTTCTGCCTCTATAATGTTCTCGTGCCCCTCCCTGAATGTCCCTGGCTTTGCGAATGAGGATTACCTAGCTTGGCTTGCTATGCCAGCTGTCATACTTTAAATGCCCAGGGCTATTGTAAGTTGCCCTATTTGGACATAAGACCAGGAGATGAGGCCAAGTTCACTGAAAACTCTGATATAAAGATGCTGACCGAGGGCTAAGCTACCCACTCTGGGAGACTGTGCGGGTGGGGTTCAAATTCGATCAAGAGAACCAAGGTGGAGCCTCCAAAAGTCATGACTAGAAAAACCAAACTGCAAACTTATCCACCTAAAAAAAGAACTTTGATTCCTGGAGCTGACATTTTCTTTTCTGATGAAATACACGTCTCCAAAGAAGAAGGCACCCAAACTGGCAGTTATTTCACTTCAAGAAAAGTCTCTGATTCTTTCCTGCCAACAGGTTTTAATAGGAAAAGCTCAAGGTGCTGGAGATGGAAGGGGCTGTATGACCCACACCTTTGCTTCAAATCACCCTGGAGAAAACTGTTCGTTTTTCTTCTTAAAATTTTCCCAAGGCCACCACCACTAACATTACACTCCCAAAGCACAACTTTGAAGTTCCAGCAATCAAATTAGACCTTGTGGGAAAGAAAACAGAAAGTAACCTCACCCTATGACTTCTACTTTTCATTCTTCAAAGACTTGTATGGCATACAAAAGAAGGATGTAAACAAAATTTCCCTGGTTCTATGTGTCTAAAAATGTCGGAAGTAGGCTTATTATCTTCTTAAAATTATTTTTAAAAATTCAAAAAGATCTGACACAGATATGTATTTATTTACAAATCACTGTTCTGAAGTGCTGCCATTCATTTAATTCTTGGATATTTATTTAAGAAAAAATTATGAAAAACTTAAAAGATTGAGATAAAGTACCACCAATCTGGGCTTAGAGCAGAAAATATGCATATGCATACCTGTCTATAAAAAAAAAGTCAAGAGAGTGAGAATTTATAAGTAACATGGGTCAAAGTAAAAGCAAAGAGTCATAAAGAAAACCTCGTGATAAAATAGAAAAGCTATACATATGTAATATATAAAATGTATGAAATTATATATTATATGTATGTTATATACATATAAAATATTAAAAGCTATACGTTTATCTATAAATTATACATATGTCACAATGATAGATATTACTCAGAAAGTCCCAATTTTTCTTTATTGTTTTTTATTTTTCAGCAACAATTGATGCAGTTTTTTGGTTACTGAAACATAATGACAACAGCAAAAAAAAAAAGTTTTTTCCTAATCTCCCAGCTTTTATTGTTTTTAACAGGCAAATTACCTATTTTTCAGACTAACAGCATGTCATCACTGTTTAGACTTGGCACCACTTCCCTCACACAGTGCCTACATGATCACTGTCAGGTCAATTTTAACAAGCGACATCAGATACCCACATCTGATCTGCCACATTCAGACAGCACAGGGGAATAATGTTAGTACCCAAACTATCTTGGAGACCAAGTGTCAACTTTCTGCAGAGCAGTGAACATTTCAAGACAAACTTAGATTTTCATTACAGTTTACTCAGCTGGAAAAATTTACTCTGTAGCAAGGCTGGCAACCTGACTTATGAGTGACGCTAAAGTCTCAGGCTGATTTTCACATCACTTGGAATCGTGGGAGGGGAAGAGGGCAGCAGGGACGGGAGGCAATGCACTTCGGCACATCTGCACAGCAGACCTGGGCTGGCCCTCGGTCAAGTTAGTTTACAAAGCCAAGGTGAGTAGACATATGTGTTATATCTAGTTGTAAAAAAGTATTAACCATTAGAACAAAAGGGTTTATTCTGCAAGTAAAGCAGAAAACAAGACTGAAGGGAAAGGAGTTTCTGTAGGGCTTGTGACCTGCATTCATTCAAGTGAACCCCTGAAACAAAGTGTGACTGATATCCCATGTATAGAGGATGCAGGGTAGATAACTGGGTTTTGAGGACAAAATAACCAGGCATGGAACAGCTGCTTCAGCAGGACGTAGACAGGAACTACTGAGTCCCAAAAGGCAAAGACCCAAAATAGTCTGCATGTTGAAACCTAAAACTCGGCTCACTTTGGCCTGATGATCATGCTTGCAAGTAAACTTTACGGGTAGTTTTTAAACCAAAACATTTTTTACTTGACTTAATTCCAAATGTCTTTTAGCTTTTTATTTAAAAAAATAAAAAAGCTTCATTCACTCAAGCAACAGAAAATCAGACACTACAGGAGCCATTTAAAGAATGCAGTTATGCTTCCTCTTGGCCGGAATGGCCATCTTCCAGTAATTCTCCAAAATGACCAACACAAAGAGAAAGAGGAGAGGCACCTGCTTTATGTTCTCCAGGCCTTTCAGAAAACATGGAATTGTTCCTTTGGCCACATACATGCGAATCTGCAAGAAAGGTGATATCCCCTGGTTGATGTCTACCAAAAAAAAAAAAAGTAGACATCAAGAGAATGGGCACTGTTCAAAAAGGAATGTCCCTCAAATGCTGCCACAGCAAAATAGCAAAACTGGAAGTCTACAACGTTACCCAGCATGAGGTTGGCATTGTTGTAAATAAACACGTTAATGGCAAGATTCTTGCCAAGAGAATTAATGCACGTATTGAGCATATTAAGCATTGTAAGAGCGGAGAATGCTTCCTGAAACGTGTGAAGAAAAATGATCAAAAAGAAAAAGGAAGCCAAAGAGAAAGGTATCTGGGTTCAACTGAAGCACCAGCCTGCTCCCCCAAGAGAAGCACACTCTATGAGAACCAATGGAAAGGAGCCTAAGCTGCGGGAACCCATTCCCTATGAATTCATGGCATGAGAAGTGTAAAAAATAAAAGACCTCTGTATTGTTTAAAAGAAAAAAAAAAAAAGAATATAGCTACAAAGCCTTCAAAGGCAACCCCAGGGGAGGCATCCCCAAAACAGCCTGTAGGGGCAATCTACCAAAGTCAGTACTTATTTTCCATGAGAGACCATTCTGAGGAAGAAAATACTCTATGTACTAGATGTATAGGTTCTTATACATTTATTTCTCAAATGTCTGCTGTACTTATTACATATGCTGACATAACTTGTAGGAATATAATAATAACAATACCAGGTAACAGTTACTCAATGTCAGAGGTGTTCGAAGGGCTTTACCAATTAACCCATTAATCCTTGCAACAACTCTGAGATACTTTTATTGCCTCCATTTCACAGGTGAGGAAATTGAAGCACAGAAAGGTGAAGTGCCCAGGTCACACAGCAAAGCACAGAGAAGATGAACCAGAGCCTACTCTTGCAAACACCATCAGGAACACAGGAAGCCAGAGCTCTAAACAAGGTAATTCTACATCTATATATCTAACTGCTCTATTAACCATGACACAATCTTGCTATAGTGAAGGAAAGCAAGTTTAAGGGCCTTCTTCACTTCATTTGCATGTGTTTCCATCTCTAAGATAGATTTTTCAGCTGCAAGTAGTTTACTTTCTGCTCACATTCAGTATTTTCCTTAAAGAAAATTTAAATGAAAAGCTTTTGCAGAAAAGCTAAGACAGACAATGTATCAGGTCTAACAGCAAAGTCCAAGAGAAGTAAAACTGAAATAGATCCTTGTGCAACAATGAACTAAAATGTCACCTTGCAGTTTTAGAGGGTGAAATGCTTCAAAGATGTGAAATAAACAGGGAAAAACAGAAACTACACACAGGGGCCAGGCCGATGCTTAGGAGGGCTGGCAGAACACCGCATCTTGTTCTCTAAGCTTAGTCCAAACATGCCAGGAACCCCAGGGATCAGGACTTGCTACGAAAACCCCTTTTCATTTGCTTCCAAAAGAAACAAGAAACGTGTACCGTTTATTTCATGGACATGTTCAATCCATTGAAACTACTTTCATCTTCGATTTGTAGCTGGTAAATAATTGGATTAAATCATTCAGTTTCTGTCTGAAAGAGAGGAAAAAGAGAACTGGAATGAACTTAGCCCTGGCGGCTGTCGTCACTCTCAGGAGAAAATGGCAGCATGCGTGCAAGATCAATGAAATCAAGAAAAGGGGACGTGGCTAGCTTTGAGGATGACAAGGCAGCAAATGCACTGAAGCACGTGTAGAACATCAGTAGCCTGCCTCAATAGGAGAAGCTTTGTATTATTAAAGGGACTCACAGGGCCACTCTGCCCCTGACACACCTGAAATTCCTAGCATTAGAGGAACACAAAGTGACCACTCTCAATAGTGCTTTTAAAAATAGTGCTTTTCCTTCCGGGTTTCAGAAAGAAGTGTTGGTGAGTCCCCTGGTCAGTGATTCTGTTGGTTGGATAATGTGGAAGGAGCTGAATGATTTCCGTTAAGTTCTGCATAGAACACACAACACTTTCTTTTCATTCCTTATACCAACTAAGAACCCCATGAGGTAGGTATTTCCATCCTCATTTTATAGATAAAAAATAGCTTGGAATTTCTCTTTAATGAAATGTTTCCACCCTAAAGTGGATATCGCTACTCAGAAATGAGCCCAACAGAGGCTTCTGTTGACAGGAAAGTGCCAGTGGACACAGAGATGAGGACATTCTGGTTTAATGTTAATTCATTTACTTAAAGAAGACTGAAGTGGAAACAAGGCACAGGAGGGTTATTCACTGTTTCTACTGAACCAAATACACAAATCACAACATTCGAGGCTGGCTAAGTTAAATAATAAAATAGGACTCTACTTTGGAATCAGTGATTTGTGTCTCAAAAAGTTTCAAGAGTAAAAGGGCGATTTTTTAAAAGTGCAGGTCATACTACTAATTTGGCAAATATGCTTCCCTTTTTATAAGAGTGTAGATTAAAATAGAGCAGTATGTATCTCCTAATTATATGCAAAAGAAATGACAAGTTTAAAATGCCAGCAACTAATGAAAAGCAAGGCAGTATTCCCAGGATTATTTTCTCCATACAACCTTAGTTCAGGGAGAGTCTCTCTGCCATCAACTTTCTCAGAAGCACCACAACTTTAAAATAAAACCACCACTGAAAGAGGATAGAGCAGGAAGTACAACAGGAAATAAATTTTAAATTGACTGGGGACAGCCTATGCAAACCAAATAAAAAATTCATATTCCATTAACTTGGATGTGTGACATTCCAGCTGAGCAGAGCTCAAGCTCACCTCTGACTCCAAGGAGAGACTCTATACATATTACTAATTACAAGGCAGCATAGATCTTTTAAGACCTAGTTTTTTAATTAAGTTTATTGTTTATAAGCAAACGAGTTGCTTAATCACTAATTCCTCTCTATTTTGTTTCCTTGATTATGAAAAAACCTAGTATTTGCAAAAATCTTTGGTGAGCTAATAATGGTCCCTTGCAGGTCCCACCTTTCTTCACTATTCCTCAAGGCACCAGTGAAGCAACAAGTTCTGATGCCCCTGTCTAATCTGTGTGTAGCTGACAAACAAATTATCCTAAAGCACTGCTGTTATCAGCTTTTATATCTCTCCTGCCTGCCAAACACATAGTCAGAAAGACGTGGCCTGGTTTTCAAAGCCAACACATCTGGCCCCAATCTTACCTCCTACTGCCCTTCCTTCCCAACCTTCCACTCCAGCCAGACTCATACCGTGTAACCTGAACACTGTTCTCCTGGACTTACAAAGGCACACTGACCAATCTCCATCTGAAATGCTCACCAACCTGGGAGGCCATAATACTGTACCACTCCAGCTGGCCACCTGCTTCTCTCACCCCTCCTCCTCAGCCTCCTTTGACAACTTTCACTTCTGTCGAACCCCTAAATGGACACCCATTTCCCAAGATCCTGTCCCTTTTCCCTTCTTCATCCAAGCAGTAGGAGTTTGTGAAGGAAAAGTGCAGGCAGCCCTGGCTAAGCCAGAAATTTCAAAATTATCCTTGGCCGTGGCTCCGTGGAGAATTAGCTAATTCTATAGCTGGAGCAGGAAATATACAAGATGAGCCTAAACTATCCTGCAGGGCCAGAAAAGTACTAAAATACACATGTGTGTGCACACGCATGCACACACAAACACAATAATGGGAGCATGTCAAAGGGCACGGGAGCCAACTGAGAGAGCTACCAATGGCCAAAGCTAGAACAATTTGAGCAACAAAATAAATAATGTGGTATTAGATTAAAACCCAAAACATACATTAAAACCTTACATTATGATCTGATTTAATTAAATGAATGAAAATATACAAAACTGTGCAGAAGAACTCAAAATAACTTATGTGCATACTCTACCCTCAAGGGGGTGTATAAATCCCTACTCCTTATGTGTGCGCTGTACAGCGACTTCCTTCCAGAGAGTATGGAAAGAGAAAAAAAATAACTTTACAGTGAAGAAACTTGACAAACACAATCTCAGCAAGGTGATTAAGGTCAGTATCAATAGCAATAAGGCATGTTGACACTGTGTACTGTGGATATGATGAAAATGGCAGTTCATTTCTGAGGTCTTCCTCATAAAAACCCATAACCCCAATCTACTCATGAAAAATACATCAGACAAATCCCAATTGAGGGACATTCTACAGACTACCTGACAAAGACTCCTCAAAACCATCTAGGTCATCAAAAAGAAGTAATGTCTGATAAACTGCCATAGTCTAGCAGTCTAAGGAGACACGACAACTAGATGTGTGTGGCATTCTGGATGGGATCCTGAAACAGATAAGGGGTATTAGGGAAAAAACTAAGGAAATCTGAATAAAATATGGCTTTAGTTAATAATAATGTATCAATATTAGATCATTAGCTATAATAAATGTACCACACTGACATAAGATGTTAACATAGGGGAAACTGGGAAATAGGAAGTCTCTGTACTATCTTCGTAACTTTTCTCTAAATCTAAAACTATTCTTAAATTTATTTAAAATTAAACATTATCCTTGGCTCTCCTATCTCCACTGCTCCACACCCAGGCTGTCGTCTAAAATATCTCTGTTTCCTCTTCTCCCATTTCCTCAGCCACCGCCCTCTCGTCTTTGTATTCTCCGGTCCATCCTCCATACAGTTGCCAAAGTAACTTTTCTAAGACACAAATCTGAGGATAACACCTTCCTGATTAAAACCATTCAATAGCTCCCCTTACCTACATCAGAGTTGGCATACTTTTTCTGTATAGGCCCAAACAGTATAATTTTAAGCCCTGCAAGCCTACTCTACTCTGCCATTATAGCACTAAACCTGCCATGTGTCATATGTAAATAAATGGATGTGGCTGTGTTCTAATAAAACTATTTATAAAAACAGACCAAGGACTGGATTTGGCCCACAGGCCATGCATAGTATATCAACCCCTGGCCTAGAGAAATAAGTTCAAACTCCTTAGACTGACATCCGAGGCATAATCCACAGTATCCCTGAACCTCACTCCAGAGGAGCCCCTCTGCCTTTCGCTAAGTTATTTGCTCCCACGTGGATATGCTCGCTTTCTTTTCACTTAGAGGAGTTAGGGCACCTCCTCTGTGAAATGTCTTCAGATCATTGCACATCAGAATAATCTCTCCCTTATCATAACTCATAACATATCTGGATCCCTCTAATTTATCTGGCACATGAGCTAAAATGTTAAAAATCATCATATATTATCATTTATTTTGTATATTTGTCTTGGATTTGCTCTTTCCAATCAATTTCAAGTATGTTTAAGTAACACAAAGTCAGTTAAGACATACTCTGTGCCCTCAAAAGACTAAGAGGTAATAAGTAACTGAATTAGTACATCCTAAAGCAAGTTCTAAGTACCTCGTGACATGTTAATAGGTGTAGCCTTTAAAATAAGTGTTTTAAAATCAACTAAATATGAAGAATTCTGGGTTGAACTAAGTTAAACAGCTTTCTTTGTCATAGAAATTTCCAAAGCATTCATTGTACATTGTGCAACTCCTTAAAAAGGAATATGTTATTCAATAACTCTC
>NW_011888849.1:5504360-5517097 GCF_000151845.1 Pteropus vampyrus | reverse complement strand
AATCAAAGATATCCTTATACAAGGGCGGCAGTGGGTGCTCGGACACCAGACAGAGAGAAGGCAATGTGATCACGAGGCAGAGCCTGGAGTAATGCAGCCACAAGCCAAGGAATATGGGCAGCCACCATAAACTGGAAAAGGCAAGGAACAGCTTCTCTCCTAGAATCTCCAGAGGGCGCACAGCCCTGTCAATGCCTTGATTTCAGCCCAACAAAACTGATTTTGGATTTCTGTCCTCCAGAACTGAAAGAAAATAAATTTATGCTGTTTAAGTCACCAAGTTTGTCGTAATTTGTTACAGCAGCCATAGGAAATTAATACAACCACAATGCCAATCACAGTGCAATGCTCTTTAATAACATTAAATATTCTTAAATGAAGTCAAATTAGCCTTGTCCACAATTAGGTCACAATTAGCCTTGGCTAGGATGTTTATCTTTTTTGTAACTCAGTTGCCTCATCTGTAAAATGGGGTTATATTCATAGAGTTCCTTTGTGGATTAGATCAGATCATGTATAAAAAGCTCTTAGTATAGTTCCTGACATACACTAGCACTCAGTAAATGAAAACTATTATTATTACGTTATAGTATTATTGTTATTTAGAGAGGAAAAAAATCCACTTTCACCCCAAGCTAAATCTCATATTATTTTATTCCCAGTTTGACAAACTATACATCTTTACCCAATTTCTAGACTAGGATATTTAAAATAACCTCGGCAAAGTAAGGCAGGTGGAAAAGTTCATGCTTGCCTCTGTGAATCACAGCTTTTGGGTATGTGACTTGATTAATTATGACAGCTAATAGCTCTAAGACATGTGCTGAATGTCATGCGTTAAATTCATGTCACTCAGTAAAAGGCCTAAAGCTACTCTTCTTGCTTGGGTTATCTATATTAATTAGGTCAAAATGCCAACAAAGGCCTATTTTCTTAATTATTAAGCTACCAATGCTCTATTTACTAGTCTCTGTCTTAATGTTTGGTTATGCTCAGAGCGACAGATGAATTATTCTGATAGGTCCCAAGATAGGAACGGCACAAGGCATCTGAAATCGGCAAAGGAGATGAAGGGTCTTGGTATGTACAAAAGTCCTCCCAGCATGTCTGCCATATCTTGGTCTCTTCCCATCTACCACTGTTCTCCATAAGCAACCTAAGAGCCATTCCCTGTCACACCCTACAGCACAGCCTGCCTGCATGGGTGATTTAGGAGCTACCATGCAACATTTCTGATCGCAAATATTGGTGTACTATTGGTCACAAGGTGCTTGCAACTCAGAGCTTTGATTCCTAAAGCCTTTAAGAGCCCTCTACTAAAACGGAGGTATCCTTAAGAAAGTCAGTGTTTTAATTCTTTATAAGTTCCATGCTTCAATACTCATTAGTATAAAAAAGCCAAAAGTAGAAATAGGTAGAAAGATTCTAAAAAAGGATATGGGAAAAAGCATACCATCTTCACTATTCTTTAGGGTGTCATGATCAAGAATTCTTAAGAAAATCGTGACTCACATAACATTAGTTATATATTCTCTAGAATTCTGGTGAAGTAGGATGGGCCATGAAGACGAGCACTGGCATGAGATTCCAACGGATACCACAAGAAAAATGATCAAGACCTCCTTAGGACATTGGAACTAAGAACCTCCAACAAAGGTGGAAAAAGGCCACCTCGACTTCTGGGGGCTGTCCCAGGTAGGCAGAGCACCCACTAATAGAATATAAGAAACAGACGACAAATAGACAAAGACTTCCCTCGCTTCTGCAAGAGTCAAAACTGCAAGAGTAGCCAGGTTACATTAGGCAAGGATGAAGAAAGAGTGACATCAACACAACAAATTTCCACCCCGCCTGACCCCTCAGTCTGAGTCAGTCTGCCCTGTGCAGAGTGGCCAAGAAGCAACAGCCCAGGTCGGGAGGCAGCCGGGCAGAAAGCAGTTCCAGAACTAGGATTAAAAGAACTTGAAAGGTCTTGACTTATCCTTGGGGCCTGCAGAGAAAAGCAGGGACTGGGAAGGAAGCGCAGACAGTAAGCATCTCAGAGCACGGATGGTGGGAGTTCCAAATCTCTACACTAATTACCACCCCCTCGGCTGCACAACCGCAGGCAACTGAGGGGCTGTAGAGACATAAGTCACACTAACGAGTTATGGTAAAAACAACCCCAATTGAGGGGCTGTGGAAGAAAACAAAAATAAGTCACACCTCTGGACACATTCAAGAAATAGAGAATTAATACCATTCCCTTGGCAGTGACAAACAGATGCACAGTCATACAGCATACGTGTCATAAACACACACGGCCAACCTGTCTTGGTCTACCAATCAGGGAAAGAGCATCCTGGGACACAGCAAAACCTCACTAACGCCTGCTAAAATCCGAACATTTAAATTTTTCATTTGTTTCAGAAAAGCAAGTTGAAATTAATGAAAAGTTTAAATGTTCAAAAATTTTAAGAAGCACTTCTTTTATTTTTAAATTTTAAAATAGAAGTTGTAAGCCTAAATGCCAACGGAGCCAGGCACAGAGGGCAAATGGTTGCAGCTGATGGGTAAGAAAAACCAGAAGGTGCATGCCTCATCCAAGAGGACAGACACCTCTCAGCCTAAACCGACAGCCGCCACGGGGAGCGTGGCGCAGGAGCAGCGGGAACAGTCCCGGACTGACAGGTACTTGGGATAGTTTGGGGGCTACACCAGCAGGGCCCATTTAGAGAAGCACAGAGCAGAACTAGACTCTCCAGCTGCTTTTCTTTTAATATAAAAGTCAAATGAGTGAATAAAATTTAGTTCCAAGGAATATAAATTAAGAAGTGAAAGTCCTTCCCTTCTACTCCCCCAGTTGTTAACAGATTAGATCACTACGTGTCCTTCTTTTTCTAGACACACAAGATGTTCTACGAGTTGCTTTTTTCACTCAACAATATGTCATAAATATCCTTCCACGTCAGTACATTTGGATCTACTGCATTCTTTTTACCAAGTCCAGAGTTAGATTACAGAATTTCAATGTTGGGAGGTGACCAAAACCTCTAGGCCAATCCATTAACAGATGGGGTCCCCAGAGGTCTTGGACACCTCTAACCACAAGAAGCCAGAGTCCCCCCCAACCCCCAACATGGGGCCATGCCAGCAGGTGTCACCAGCATCATGCCAGCATCTTTGCTTTTCAAAAGAGCCAAGCTAAAAGACAAAGCTTCCCACGTGGTAGGCGAGAAGCAAGAAGGGAGATAAAATTATCTTAGAGCAAAGTAATGGATTGTAATCAGTTGAAGAACCTTGCAACTATCAACTTTTTTTTTTAATTAGTGAATATCTAGAATCACTCAAAATGCATCCAATTTACTAAATTAGAATTCACTTAGCAGTTATATCCTACCTATTTTCAAAACACAGTTGAAGTGAAATTAACTGAGATTTTCATTAAGTTCACCATCTTCCTGACTCGATGCCTTCAGGAAATAGGGCAGGACCTGGCTCACAAATAAACTGTCTATCCCAACTATCTAGCAGATGCCTATTACTGGGCCTCCCAGGTAAATCCAGAGCAGTACTAATGGAGTAAAGGATGTGGTTGAGGCCATTGCTTCAAAGGCCATCTTTATATAAGGAAACATTTATTAAAAAGAAAAACTGTAAATTTCATATTTAAAATATTAATTCTGTGAGTGACTCAAGATACTGAAAAGCTAATTAAGTATTCAGACCTTCAGAAACTCCAGTTTAGCTCCCAGATCTAGAAAAAGCTATCTATCTAAAGATATAAACTCCCCGGAGGCCAAAGCCTCCCTGTGTGGCTAGCTTTCAAAACATTTTAGGAAACCTGACCTCAAATTAAAAATCAGCATTTCAGCAAGGGTTACTTAGAGCCTTTGAGAAACTATATTTCAGATAAACACGAATTGCAGAAATAAGTAATTCTTGTATGCTATTAATACAACTTGCTGTATAAAAGAAATGCTTAGGGTTTTGTTTTTTTCTGGCATCCTTTATCTTAGCTGAATGGAAAGACCATCTCCCTATCGCCAAGCTAGAAACCAGGAACATTCCAGCTGCTCTCCTTTTCCCTCTCTTCCATTCCCGAATGAGATCCATCAGGGGCACACCCTAGCCACCCTGTTTCTCGACTCCCTTCTCCTCTCCAACCAGATAAAAGATTTGGTTTAGGTTCTCACCAAATCTCAAGTAACAGCCTCCTAATTCGTTCTCAGACACCAATCTTTCCCCTCCCATCTGTTCCCTACATAACTGCCTGAGTAATTCCATTCACTCATTCGACAAATATCTACAGAGCCCACGCTATTCAACAGTCACTGAACTAGGCACTAAGGATAAAGCGGAGTGTACAATGGAATCCTTGCCCACAGGATCACCTCAAAGTGGTGTCGGATAAGTGATTAGTGCCATGGAGAAAAAGAAAGCAGGTAGGGGAACAGGGAGTGCTGGGGGCTGGGTTATTTTATTTAAGTGGTCAGTAAAGGCCTCATTCCAAAGGGGACATATGAGCACGTTCTGAAGGAAAGAGAGGGGACGACGTGTCAGCAGTATTCCATGGGAGAGGGCAGCAGGTACATCACAGGAGCACATGTCTGGTGCATCTGAGGACAACAAGGAGGCCAGAGTGGGTGGAGACAGTGAGCAGAGGAACAGTCCTCAGAGGCGCAATCAGGAGCCGTGGAGCACACAGCAATGACAGGGAGCTGGTCCAGAGTGAAACAGGAACAGTGTTTCTGCATAGTAACTCCTTCCCAGGGTTTCTTGAGAAAATAATCATTCTTGAGAGGCCTGAGAAAAATCAGTCAAGAAATAGGAGGAAACTATTATAATTCTCCTGCTTGCTTAACAACCAACTAGAATCCACTGACATCAAGCCCAAAGCAAGAGCAGGAAATGCTGACATACAGAGAGGTCAAAGTTAAGGTCAACATTTTTTAGAATTGGGCCAGGAGCACAGAGAAGCAAAGCGGCCCGAATCTACTCCATCTTGCTTGCAGCTGTTACCATGTTCTAAGTGTGTTCACGGTCCTATCTGCTGCCAATGCTAAGTCAACCTTGTAAACAAAGTTGATATAAATAAGCTGTGCATAGGATGCTTTATACACATCCCAGTTCTATGTAGTGCTGTTAATTGTGTTAGAAGATCCAAATGTTGATATTATTTGAACACTGCCAGATAATGTTCAGTATAGGGTACAGTTCCTTGCAAATATTACTAAACTTAGTATTTATTTACTAAATAATTTCTCAGATATCCACAATAATGAGTAAAGAGTAAGAAGAATGCTGGAAGTATTTTAAGAAAGATAAAGTAAGACGATTAGCCATTTACTAGGTGTTTTAAATGTTATAAAATTTTTAATAAAAAAGGGAAAATTTTAAGAGGAAAATGTACTTTAACAGAAGAAATGCAAAGAAAAGATGTAAATGCTGTTGTAGAAATCAGACCTTGATTTAAAATCTGAGCAAAAACAAAAAATCAATTTCAACAGCAAAATCGGATCAAGGCAATCAGAAAAATAATTTTGTTATAAAAGAAAATGAGTTTACATGAGCTTAGAAAACCCAAATATCTTAACAAGCAATAAGCATGCCTGATCTTTGCTCCGGAGACATTCTGTCTTCCAAGACTATTCGCTACACAAACAAGGAAAATCGGCGCCTCTACTCACAAGAGAAACCCATGGGGAACTGCTTTCCAGTTGTACATAGGCTGACAACAGGGAAAGACAGACCTAGACAGACAGTGGAACTCAGTAAGTTTCAGTAGGTTTCACAGACTTACTAAGTGCCGGACACTATTCCAGCCAATTAACTTACATTTATATCTATATAACCCTCATAGCCACAGGTACTATTCTTATCTCCTCTCATCTTAAAAATGAAGAAACTGAAGCATGGAAAAATCAAACTATTTGTCACATGGCTGGCTACCAACCGGCAGAGCCAGCTTCAAACCCAGGTTCTGACTCTAGGACCATGCCAGTAACCACTACACTTTCCTGCCTCTATGCTTCTTCAACTGGATCCTACAGTTTCAGAGTACGTTGGCAGTTTTATATGCTAATGCTTCAATGAACTCTCACTAACATCATTTTCATCCTCATCCTCTTAATTACTGCTTGTCTGCTTATTTTGTTTTAATTATAAAGATATTTTATTTAAAGATACCACACAAGCTTTCGCTCCCATGCGCTGAACCTAATTCCTAGACTGGAAGCACGTCCTACCCAAGTGCTTAAATTTCATGCCTGAAATATCCCAGATAAGCAACCTGGAATGAGCCAAACGCCATGATGAAAAATGACATCTGGCACCTTCTCCTGAATTGGAGAACTGGATTTTATCAATGTTTAAAGACATGGAACTTCAAGGCCTTGAACTTAACATTCACCACTGTAGTATGAATGTTGGCCTGGAAGCTATTGAGAACTGCCTCATAATGATCCATTCATACAATACCTGGAAAACAGAATTCTGACCTAAAACAGACCATGATGCTAAGGGAAATTGGTAAATATGCCACCATGTACATACACATTACATACCAAAGACCTGTTGCTAAAACTACAAGTGTTGGCCAAGGAAGACCCCTAAATGTTTTACTTGCCATAAATAAACTTTTATCTCAACTTGCTTATGCTTCTTTAAGCAATATCAGTATCCAAACCACTAATGATACGACCAACAGCTCGCCCCCATCCAACTGCCAGAGTTATAACCAGAACTGTCATTCTAAGTCATCTTCTGTGTGTGCTGCCGCATCTGTTATCCTATCTACAAAGGCAGTCACATAAAATGAATATCCAAACTGCTTTTGGAGTGGAGGAGAAAACAGATAAAATATAGCTATATTGGTCAAATCTCTGAATACGAAAGGTCTGTTTATCAGATATATATTAGAATTAAACCCTTTTTACTGGTAAGGAAACTGAACCTTAACGAAGTAACTTGTCCAGGTTCATATAGGTCTGTCTGAGTATAAACTGCTTGCTACCTGATCTGTACTCACTGTTTATCATCGATAGAATTTTAGCAGGTTTTCTCAACAGGCTGAGACTGCCCAAAGAGCAAAGGAAATACTTTCATCGTCAGAGAAAAATTAAGCTCCTCATGTAGTGAGTTCTAGGTAGATACCCATCCCGTGGAGTGGGTGTTTACACAGGGGACAAGGGGACAAGGATATATTCGATGTGTCCCATCACTTAGAAGTTCCTAAAAACAAAATCTATTCTCTCCTATGTAAAACTATAAGAATTTCAATTCAATTGTGTAAGCATCTGACACCTCTTCCTGATAAAGAGGAAAGGAAAGTTTGTTAAGACAGAAGAAAGGAAATAAGTAGATATAAATAGCTCGGCAAGAATGTGGTTTCGTAATAGGAATTTTTACAATTTTCCCTTCAATTTGTTATATATACATATATCCATACATATATATTTGTGCCTATGTGTGCCTACGTATTGTCTAATGTTTTTTCCTACTGATTCTAACAATACAACTGCCAGGTTCCAATGCCAGCCCCTGAGAAAGCAAATAAAGAATATTATGAATGACAGGTACAAGTCGAATCAATGGGGTGAGAGGCCTTCTCCAGACATTCCTGGTGGCCTAACCCTTTCAGTAAGAGATCTGACAACCATAAAAGTACCATACCCTTTGACCCGGTAACCCCATCCCCCCTCACATGCCCAGATCATTTTAGTGAATTTCCTTCCACTCTTCATATAGTATTTTCACCCAGTTGTGATCACAGTCCACAAATAGTTTCTGAATCCTGCTACACAGTTTTCGTAACAGACATTTTTAAAGGCTGCATTCCTTGGCAAGCGACGACAATCATTGGGATAAAAGAGTCTTGCTGTGTTTGTTAATCTTATTATGTTATAATCACACCTTATTCCTCACGAATAGGCTCTGAGCACTGAGGCTAAGCAGAGCTTCATACATTTAAGTGATTATATTGGGCAGATATAAACTTTTAAACCCATAGTTTAAGAACCAGTTAACTAGTACAGTCGATAGGAACAAAATAAGACTAGGAGTTAAAAGGCCTGGTTTCTGAACCTTGAACTAATGATAGGACCTTAGGCAAATCAAAATTTCTCTGAATCTGTTCTTTACCTGTGATTTGGTACGTTAGTGTTTACTGCATGTTAGATACTAGTCAAGCATTTTGCATATATTGGCTCATTAAAATCATGTAACAACACAATGAAGTAGGTATCACTACCCTGGTTTGACAGCTGAGGAAACTGAGGCACAAAGTTATACAGCTGGTATCAACTGGCAGAACAAGAACAGATAACACAGGTAGTCTGGGTCCAGAGCTCATTGGTTAGAGGATTTCTGGGGTTCCTTCCAGAAATGACTCTGACATTCCAGAAATGAGCTGTGCTTAGTTGTCACATTTATACCAGTATTTTGTAGTTGCTCAAATACCCTTCACAAATAACAAATCCTTTATCTTCAAACACTGAAAGATTTAAAGCAGTTATCAAAGACATTGACTTTAGACAGACTTTACTGGAAGGTCACTCTAAAACAAACTAGAAATCCATGTGGTACTTCGAATGCTTCTTAACAATTCCACTTTTAGTTGATATAGGAATAACTAAATTATTAGCTAAATTGAAAGATGAAAAGATGCAAGACAAAGAAACATTTTGCTTTTGGAATAAATGAGACTGAAAATATAACCATAACCAGTTTCAAGGCTCACTAGCTGGTTTCTGCTCACAAATATTTCAGATGGGCCTCTCCTTACTGAGGACTCTAGAGGTCTACTCACTGCTCCACAAACAGACAAAACAAGGAGGGACAGATTGCAGTGACATTTCTAAGCCACCAGAGAGCATATCTTCATCTGGGTTCAGAACACTCCATTTAAGAAGGGGACTTGAAATTTGAGACTCTTGCAACAGAATGTGAAAAGACCACCCTCGTTCACTTGTATTTCTTTTTTATAGATCAACGAATAAGTCTGAGGCCCATTCTTTCTTTTCTTTCTTTTTTCAAGTCCCAGCCTCTTCCCAATTCAACTCACCATCACCCAAATGAATGAAACTACCACTTTCAAGATCAGAGATTCTAGGACTCTGCTACACAAGAGTCAAGGTATCTGATTAAAATGCAAATTTCCAGCCTCTACTCCCATGCATTATGCTTTGGTGGGTTTGGTGTGGGGCTTATGAATCTACATTTCTGACTAACACTGCCTACATGGGCGTGTGTGCGTGTGTGTACACACACAACCCCACCACCACCACCATCACCCTGTACCCTTCCCCATCCCATTTTCAAAGATCATGCTTTGAAAAATACTGTTGCACAGGCTGCAAGAGCAAAGTTACATCCCTTTGAAATCACAGCCTAAACATTGTCTCCATATGCCTAAGAATAGGAGGGTTTTTTCTGTGTCCCCCTTTCCCTGTGCATCTACCATGATTCCCAGTGCTCCGTCTTCAAAACAAGACTCTCTTACTTGGATCTGGTCACTGCTGCGACCTTTACTAAGTAGGATCTAGCACTTCCTGTCAAAAAAAAAGACACCTCAGTGGCAAAGTTCCTGGCAGCTTCAGCAACTCATTCTCAGCATTGATCATCCACCTTGAGAGCATCAGGACAATAATTTCACTCATGAACTATAAGCAGCTCAACAGATGCTAGCTTCCCATTAAGGCATCTAAGAGCATGTGGTAGGACAGGGGTGGGCCACCTGGGACTCAAGATCAGCCCCTGATTATGACTCATTTTGAACCCATCATTCTCTGGCCAGATGAGAGGCTGGACTTGCCAGATTCCCAGACTATGCCTACAGGAAGAGCATTCTGTACACACACAGGCCAAGCAGTCTTATGGCTACTGAAACAAAACAATGCCAATAAACTGCTAATTCAATTAAAAAAATGTATTATACCACAGTTCAAAAGAACTTTTTTAAAACACTACGATAATGAAAACCACGTTAAATCCTCTTACATAAGAGACTATTTTATGGAGCTCGTTTCCTACGCAATCAGTCCCATAGCGACTGCAGTTTAAGTTACAAGGATCTACAGGTGCAGGGTTTCTGATTACACTTGTGTATGCTTGGGAATGAAGGAACTAACAACCTACCTCCAAGTGCCAAAGGCAGCACGGATAACAGTTCCCAGGGCTCTCAGGCCAGCCCGTACATCAGACCTTGCCAGGGAAAGTACTACGGGAGGTTGAAGGGGCTCAGCCTGAAAAAGAAGGAGGCACCACCCAGGGTCTGTGAAATAACAGGCCTCCGGCCAAGCACAATAACCTGTTGTCCAACCCGACATTCAAATGCAGAGAGCAACACCCTTGTACCCAAACATGTTCCTGGTTCCAGTCACATAAGCAAGCACTTGATTCACTTATAACAACTTGGGAGACTGCATGCTGGAGCACTGGCTTTCCTGAACGCCCTGAAACAGACACAGAGACTTGAACGGGTAGAAAGGATTTGGCACAGTGTGAAATAGAAAACACATGCTACAGCATGTGACTAGTATAAGTCAGGACTGTGGTTACCTGAAGGGAGAGGGTCATTATTAGGAATGGAACAGGGGGGCTTCTAGAGTGCTAGGGAAAAAAAGTCTATTTCTTGGCCTGAGTTGTGGTAACTCAAGTTCACATCGTGATCATGAACTTGACTTTACTATAAGACTTAGGATCACACATCCCTGACAGCCACTGGGCTGATCAGACCACAAGCACTTATGAGAATCGAAACTCAGCAAACATTCCCACTGGCAGAGCCATACACCCAGTAACAAAGTCACTGTCTACAGAACTCTCAAAATTCTACAACTCTAATACAGCGCTAGCCAATGTGGCACTTTACGAGCAAGAGAAAATGTATGACAACGAGGATTACCCACCAATGGATTACAATGAAATAATGTTTCACTCATTGCAAAACTGTCATAGAGCAGAAAAGACGACGGCAGATAAGCAGGCTATTCAAAAAGGCCACTTCCCCTGGGACTCGCCCTGATCGTCCTTTCCAGCCCTGTGCCTCTCACCTGTCCTTGGCCTTCAGCGTCTGCCCATTTATTGGCGCACACTCTCCCCGCCACTGCATCGTAAGTGATATGAAGGTCGGGTGAAGGGTTAGCGTAAGTTATTCTCTTCTTTTCCTAGACAGACTTTCAAGATTTCTTTGCTTTTTAAAGTTTTCCCTTTGTTGGCTTTTTATTAAATAAGCAAGGTGTTTCTATATTGTTGCCTACTCTTTTCTTCTCTCTGAAGTAAGAAGTGAAGGAGCAGAAATGGTTTTACTCAACTCAGTAGCCCTGGGCTTAGTACAGTGTCTGGAACCCCTTACATACAAGAGATATTTATAGAATGCACCAAAATAAATCCTTTTCTAAAAACTATGCTATTAGATGCTTATACAAAACCATATGTGTCCAAAACTGTCTATACTGATACTGAGGAATTTCCCGCTCCTGCAAAGCAGATTTTAATGTAATCTGCATCGAGGGAACACTGAATCCTACTATATCTGCTTGGACTAGAAAGTACCAGCACCTTTCAGTCTAGAGATTGAGAAAGAATTCTTTTTTTTTTCCCCGCTCTTTAATTCCCCGCCTCCCCACCTCCACCCCCGACCTACGGATGCTGCTGTCTCCCCCTAAGAACTGAATCTCTAAAGGCGGGGCATCTCCCCCCGAAAGATTGGGGCATACTCCCGGCCAGGCACCCCAGGGCCGGGGCCCCCAGCACACTCGGGGTTATGGTCCATGAGTCCACTTGGGGCACGAACCCAGGACCTTCTCTGTGTAAAGCAGACGTGCTATCCACTACACTATGGAGCCACCCAGGAAAGAATTCTTAAATGCTGCCATTTATGTTACATGAAAGATGCATTTGGATAAGAAGTAGTAAAGAGCATAAGTTTGAGAGTCAGATACAAATGGGTTAAAAATCTCATCTACCATTAAATGGCCCAGGCAAGTCACTTAACCTCTCTGAATCCTCCACTGAGATACAAGGTACCAAGTCCTAGGAATGACATAACATCTGACTCCTTTGCCTCTAGTCAGCTTCAGTGCCTCCATCTTCTGGGATATGAGTTAAAAGTTAACACATATTGGTGCATCTGTGTCTCCAATGTCAGGGTATCCTCCTTGATGCATGAGTCCTGGGTAGGAGGGGCGCCCCCACCCCCACCCCATCAGAGACACTGAAAAGAAAGGCCATTGTTTCCCCCAGCCCGGGCACTCAGTGTGTGTATGTGTCGCCAAGGCTTGGACAATCAGATGCTCCCACCCAAGACTGAACTGGAGTAAGTGATAGAGAGAGACAGGGACAGAGGAGAATGCAGCTGAGTAGCATGCAGGTAACTCTACACCCAGGGCCTAGCTGGAGCCAGCAGGGGTGTCTTCACTGGGTTGTCCACAGCACAGTGGTGGCTCATAGTCTCTGTAATATGGTTTTTGCTGTGGTTCTGGCAACCTAGCTTCCTTTCATAGCTGCTGGATATTCTTTCAACAAATGCTTTTTCTGCTTAAGTTCTTATTTGCAACCAAGAACACATGGACAGGGTGGGAAAATTCTGACAACCTTTGGCTTTCAAAAGTGCTACAGGATGACAAAAATAAAACATCAAAGGAAGCCAAACCAGAAAAGTGATAGCTTAGAAAATGAGACTGAGCAAGGATTCACATTGCAAAGGTGGTATTCAATGAGTTTGCCCTCCTCTTTTTTTTTTTTTTTTTTTTTTT
>NW_011888849.1:5479261-5503845 GCF_000151845.1 Pteropus vampyrus | reverse complement strand
GTAAAACTCTGGATTTCTACGAAAATTGGAAGATCTGGCCTCTTCCCCCAACCCGTCCCCCCGCCCCAACGCCCAGATGGGCTACCATCTGGCAATACAGAGCAGGTTCCAACAGCATTTGCTTCTGTTAAAGCAGCGCACAGCCTCTGCCATTATTTAATATCCAACTCACTTCACCAATTTATGTTATCCGCTTGGCCCCAACAGGCATTTGAGTTTGAGATTCTTGTTTTAGATACATCATAAAGTGGACTTTAAAAAAACACACGCACACAATTCAAATGTTTCAAATTTTCCTTTTTCCACAAAGAAAAAAAAGAGAGAGAAAGGATTCTTTCCCACTTTAATCAAACATTCCTTGGATTTTAGACTTTGTGGAAATATTAAATATACTAACTACTGTATCTCTAATCTCATCACTATATTTTGTATTTAAATATTTGTTTTCAGGAAATAATGAAATGTTATGCCTCTCCATTTTATTCACACTGCCACCTTTCAGGGAGGGGAAGGGGTATGGGAACATTTGTCTAGTTCACTAGGGCAAAAAGGCTGGTGGAAAGGAATCTCACAATTTTTTATACACTTTTGACCATTTCTAAAATATATCAAACATCCTATGTTTATGAGCAAAAGCATCTGGTACTATAAGAGCAATAGTTTTTTTAAGGCTTGAGAACAATTTTTTATTAGAATTTGTTAGAGTGACTCTCAGTAATAGAAACATTAAATTACTCTTAGCTAGAAAGTGCTTGAACTAGTGGACAATCTAAACCAACCTGGGAATGGTCATGTGCTATTCATACCAATCCTAGAATTTCTTTTTTTTATTAAATTTACTGGAGTGACAACAGTTATCAAAATTATACAGGTTTCAAGTGTATAAGTCAATAATACATCATATGTATATTGCATTGTGTGTTCACCACCCAAAGTTAAATTTCCTTCTGTCACCATGTACTTGACCCCCTTTACCCTTTTCTACATCCCCTCTTCCCTCTTCCCCTCTGGTAACTTCAAAACTGTTGTCTGTGTCTATGAGTAACAACTAAATACACACATTTCTATTTCTTCCTAATTTCCTTTCCTCCCATTAAAAGGAGGCAGATAAAATTTCCCCACACTTTTTGTTATTACAAAGCACCAAAAAGAGCTCGAAAACAATAGCCACTCAACAATGCTTGGTGAATGCTTGACTACTCAAATGAAGAAAGGAATGAAGGAAGGAACAAATACATGAAAGAACGGAACAAAATTATTTTTGAGCCCAGAGGGAGCCATGAGGATCCTTGTCATCTACTGTCCAATGCCTCTAGCTGTCTAAATTCCCTCCTTCACTGTCTCCAAGCCTACACCATCAGAATTCTGATAACTTCCATCTAATTCATAATTCCTAGCTCCATCTTCCTAAATCTTTACTAAAAGTAAAGTTTGGTTTAAAAAATAATAGCACACACAAACTTATATTTACATTCCTGTGATGACTTTTCTCCTACATAAATAAGAGAAAACAATCTAGGATGCACCGAGGTTGTATTTCTCTGTCCAAAAGAAGTGAGAGCTGTAAGCGCTGTCTGGGGCGCCTATCGACGTAAAATAGTGTGGACAGGAAGTTTGGTTTTTTGGAAGGGATGAACAGTAAGGATGCCAGGAAATGGGGATGACATGGCATAGCAGAAAAAGCACCAATTTTGGAGTCAGTAGGTTTTTTCTAGCTAGGTCGCAACAGGAGATGGTAGTTAAAATTGAGCACTTTGGAGTCAAATGGATCCAGGGTAAATGCTGATTAAGCCACTGTTATGCAATCTGGTCAGACAGCTTAACCTCCCATCTTCAAGTGATTTCTCACCATAGGAGGCTGGTGAGGGAGGAGCCTGTGACAAGGCCCAAAGGTGGCAACCGCACCCGGGTGCCACAACTGCAGCGAGAACGGCTAATCTTCACCATGGTTCTTTTTCAAGGTCTTCTGCTGACTTCTAGGAATTTATGGTTACACTTCTTAAAACAATTTTACGCCGGCAAAGCACTGCAGACTGTGGGCCCTCCGGGGGAATGATGCCATGAAAACTAATGGAAAACTTTTTCAAGGAAATTCAGGAACAATGGAAGATATTGTTTTGGTAGTCTTTATTTTTTAAACCAGACTTCCTCAACTTGCAGAAAAAGTCACACAACAAACATCGCATAATCTTGGCCCCTCAATAGCAAAGGTAGTAAAGGACTAGAGCTTGACTATATAGAATTACTGAGCATAACAGAAACTCTTCTAGTAAACCTGTTATTAAGCCTCAGGTTAATCTTTACAATGTTAATGATTCAAAAGAAAGGGGCATTCCATGTAGACTTGAACTATTGTGAACATATTTTTTAAATAATCCTGAAGAAAATCAACATAATTGGACTCTCATAAGTATAGCTAGTGCCAAGGCATCACACATGAAATTCTTTTAAAAAGCGCAAATAAAGACCCAATGAATGAAATGACAGAGACTTGAGGTCCACATGCTACTGTTCTATATCTATAGTTCCCAATTAAGATTCTAATAATAAGACTGTATTGTGGGCCCTTGGATTCCATGCTATTTCAGAAAAGTGTAAAAGAAACAGTTTCTGCCCAGAAACCTTCTGGACAATCTAACTGCCAAAATAGTCTTTGCCTCTGGCAAAAATTTTATCAAGTCCAACTGCAAATACCAGTTATCTCTTGCTGACAAGGCTCTGATCAAATTACTGACAAAAAGTACAAAACATTAATGACTGATTGCCTAATAAATTCAGTTTGCTTTATGAACAAATCCTCTCTCCCTAATTTCCTTGGAGGAAAAAAGTAAACTTAAAAAGGTAAAAAGATTAAGAAACCCATCTTTATGAGGCCACTTTGCCAGTGCTTAGGCAGCCCACATTCTTGGCCTCCCAGAAATTTCATGTCTGTTCTAATATTTAAGACCTTAAGAGAACGTTGGGAACATTAACAAAAGACAAAGGCTTAAGAGTTAGAAGAATGAGAACTAAAGAAAGCAAATTAGAAGCTGGATGCCATTCAAACAAAGCCTGGCAAATTTTTCCACTTCCCTACAGTAAGCGCTGTTGCATCTGGGAAGTTAGCAAGCAGAAAGGGGCACCAAACAGTGCCCAGCATATCACAGTGCTTGAGTATAATTATAGCATAATAATATATAATAGTATGATAATAACATCTGCTCTGTATTTAACAGATATAAAAATCTACATATTAACATAAATATAAAACTTACATATATATACACAAATATATGCTAAACTTCCTTTAATCCTTAAAACTCTGAAGCAAACAACATCCCCATTTTACAGATGAGAAAACTAAGGTTTAGAAGATTAAGTAATTTTCTCATGGTCACAGCCAAGAAGCTAGGATTTACCCCAGATCTGTCTTGCCTGATTCAAAAATTGGGCTCCTACACACCATGTTACCAAAGAAAGTTCTCCCAGCAACTGAATGGCCACACAGGAAAATGAGAGAAAATAAGCCACCACACATTTTGTACAGCTGTGACCACAGGCCCAGCCAGCCTTCTCTTTAACTAGAAACAGAGCTGCAATGGGCATTCCTTGGCCAGAGGACCACGCTGTCTTCTGCAAGTCCAGTTTGCTGGTGAAGGCCACCTCTTCCAAGGCTCATATCCCTTCTTCTAGGCAAAAAAGCAGCTCCTGAAACTAACACTATGGGATTAGATTTATAACCAAGGATACTAGCATATTACATTATGCAGGACTTCCCAAATAATTGAAAAATCAAAGTCCATGCAGAGGGCAGTAAAAAAGGTAAGACCTACCCACTGCTCGTACCCCAACAGTCTCATTTGCCAAAACAAAAGGGAAAAAATTCACAATTCCTTGTCCAGAAAATGACAGAATTCTAGAATACACCTGATTCAAGTGTGCTCTGCAGCATTCTAAAGGTGTCTTCATACATGATGGCGGGGTGTGGGGGCGCGTCACAAGAGGCATCCTCCATCAGAGCAATATCAGTCATTTGTTTTTCACAGTGGGTTTTTGCCAAAAAAAAAAAAAAAAGTACTTGAAGAACTGGTTCCATTGCTAAAATTATGACTCTATGACCTTGCAAAAATTAATAAGAAACACAGTACCTCAAAGATGCCTAGTTTATTTTTAAACCAAATATAAATTATAAATGTTGACAGTTAAAAAGAGATCCTTTTCGTTTTCCTTTTAACTTTTACTTTCTCTACAATCTCTTGTCCTTATATCTTCCTTATTCTCCTTTTCTCTTTAACATATATAGTAGTGAAATAAACTATGGGACTGGTCTCCACTATTAAAACAGAACAGAGACCACAGTTTTTAACACTAAGAAGAGAACCCTCCAGAAGACCTAGCACCCAGATTAGCTTACCTGAGAGCTCCCTCCCCAATTAGCATTGCTACTGACAGCACCAGGCTGGGCTGGGGGGGTGTGGGGAGGGGGTGTTCCAGGGCACACATTTGACCTTGAAAGCTATGGCCCAAGCATGGGCAAAAACATTTCCAATACCTTCTGAAGGGCTATTCTAGTCCTACAGGAAATCAAAGGAAAACACATAAAGCAGAGAAGTATAACCATTCATCTAAGAAAATACATGCTTCTGATCTTCCCAGAGCTATTTTGCTCCTAGGATCCCAGCCGCATTCCACATCTTGTTTAAACAGTCTCCGCTAGAGCACCACCCTTAAAGTCATCAAGGCTCGTCTCTTCCTTTCCTTCCTGTATCACACTTGCCATGTTAGAGAGTGGGACCCCCAGACGCTTTCCTAACCAAAGCCAAGTGGGAGATGGCAGCCCCCTCAACCATCTAACACTCTCTCTCAGCCCCAGCTTCTGACATGCCCCACAAGGAGGTGGGTGATGGATATGCTAAAGCAGCTCACCCTATAGGTGACACCCAACTTCTTTAGACAGAAAGATGGCCAGTTCATCTTCATTACGGACCCAAGAGTAAATTTCTCAAACGACGATATAACTATAGTCTCCACAAAAGGCATCAGACACTGGGGTCTCACATGAAAAGCCAGCAACCTCTGAAACCCCTCACCACATACTATAGACTCATCTTAGAGTCTCTTAAGAGTCACCCTTGTCCTCACTGTCTTCCCAGCAGACACCACAGCTGCAGCTAGAGGAACATACCCCTTTATGCGGAATAGCCAAATTCCATAAATGCCACCCTTTCTTCTCATCCCCCTCCAAGAACATGGGGAGTCCCACAATGGATAGAATATTTCATTCACACGCTATGTGAAGAGCAGTTTTTCCATGGAGAAATTGGGTAGTTAAAATGCTCAACTAGATGAGGGGCCTATTCATGACAGTCTCAAATTACAAATGACAAAGCTACACTCTGTATTATACATTTTTTGAATCACAAAGTCATCTATCTCATAAACTTAACCCTTCATTAGCCTAGAGAACATTTTTGATACCATCACCCATTATCTATGATATGTGATAAACTTCTGCCAATAGAAGTTTGTTAAAGAATACAAATTATAATTACCATGTACTGATGCCAACATGATGTTGGCAACAGAACAGAATTTCAAATAATCATTGCCCTGCTGGCAATATAATCTAAATCACTTGGAAACTATAAATATCTGGTTCTTCCTTGACTCTTCATCCAGTAATTTTTAAATACTGCACAGAGCTGAGGCTGTAAACCCTGGGAGCGAAGTAGCTCTAGCAAGATCAGAAACAGATAGTTGTAGGTCTCCTTTTAATTAATTAATTAATTGATTAATCAATTTTAAAAGAAGGTTTACCTTCCTTTGCTGACTCTCAGAATTTAGCAAAGTCTTTCAAAAGACTCAGGCGACTTCAGTTAAGCTGAGGGTAACCAAGGAAACATCCTGCTCATGCTTGGGCTAGAGCTTTAAAAGTGGAAGTGTGGCCCAGGCAGCAACTCTGATAATCATCGAAGATGACAAAACTCAGGAAGCTCCAGACTGGGCGTTGCTCGGCTAACCTGTCATCATTTGCACGGTTTCCTGTTACTTAGCACAAAAAACTCTGGCCTCTACTAAGTAACAAACACAGCCCCACCATTTCACTTCACTACCGTACATATGGAGACAGACTTGGAAGGCACAGAGAAGGAACATGAAATATAGAAAAAGAGAGGAGGTTGCTAATTTAACAAAAGGGAACCCTTCCTAACCTATGAGAATTCATAATTTATTTATATTCATTTTTAAGAAAACTCAACAACCAGGCTTTTCTGCAGTCTTGTCCTTCCTATTAATTTTAATTCAACCTCAAGACAATAACTAAATTTACCCCTAGATCATCGGTGGCCTTAATAATAAGAGTATGTGACTTCCTAAACTTAGGAAACCTATGAATCTGATTTCCTCAAAGGTTTACAGAGTGATAACAGGCCAGTGCTTTTAAGTGGAAAGCAATTTCTCGGCTTTGCACACAGCCCTGCACGAAAGGAAGCACCTCTGGCAAGCTTCCACAGCAATCAGCATGGAAGTGAAGAGGTCTTCCTTTCCTTTCCCAAGTGGTGAAGTTACAGCTATCGAAGAGCTGCTAATGCACAGAGCTACAAATCTTCTGAAGAGAACTTCTGTTATGTAATCACCACCAAGGCCAAGAACCATCATCTCAGTTATCAGGCAAAGACCAAGGCATTCCTCTGAGAGGCTGTGCTCCAGTAAGCAGGAAGAAAACATGGATATTTGACAGAGGACATGTAGAGCATTCAGAGAGGACAGAAAGCAACTGAATTTATCACCACAAGAAGCACACCATGAAACGATCCAAGGTCAGTTGGCCTATATTAAAAGTACCACACTGCCCTCCTAAAAACTGCTTAATTTTTGCAGAGACCTGCTATCAGAATTAAGGTTATTTTTTTATAATAGTTTTTTACCTGCTCTCTGACAATCTGAGCTTGAATGCTTTGTTGAAGCATTTACAAGGGATCAAAATCACAAATACAGCCTTATTCCCTATGCTGTATTTATGTCCAATCTCTCTGGCCTGCAGAATGCCCTTTGCGGGTGGTCAAGGACAAATGGCATTAAAGCCTATTATTCAGTTTTTCATGTAAGAAGGCTTAATGTGTCAGCTGCATTTTAATCTAAGGGATTATACGCTTACCCTCAGAAAATTCCTTTTAGAAACATCAATAGGGATCTTTTTTTAAGGATTCTTATTTTTATCTCAAAGACCAATTATTTACAAATTTATTGATAATTTATATCTGAAACGAAGAAAAAGAAGCAGCTGCTGCAGAGTTAACACGAAAGCCAAGCTCTCTGATGAGACAATCTAAATATATATCATGCCTTAAAAATAAAAAAGGATGCCAGCTAAGGCTCGCCACAGCAGGTATGTGTCTGACCGAAAACCAGTGCTACAAATCCTGCCCTGAATTTATTTTTTAAGACTTCTATATTGACTTCCAGTTGGACAGAGGATAAACACACATATTTAGTTCCTCTCCCGCCTAAAACTCTACCATAACAACAATCACTGCTTTTTAATGGCATAAATCCACAAGGACAAACATAATAGGAAAGATTAAAATTTTAAACTTTTTAAAACTGGAAATCAAATAGATGATGGCAACTGACTTAGCAGAGCCAAAAAAAGGGCCATTTCTTCCAATTTGTGAAGTCCCACTCTTAAACATGAACAGACATTCAAGGATCATGAGACACATAAAGAATCTAACATGAAAGTAACAGTGAAAAAAAAAACAACAAAAATTATGTAGGAAAAAAGAAAGCTTCAAAAAAAGTATCATCAACCTCCTCAGAGAGCTGAGAAAATACTGTTATGAAATAACAAGATTCTATAAAATAGAAGCATTCAGAGACCCGAAACCTAAGCTGTCAGAAAATAAAAACATGATAACAAACATGGAATTTTAACAGAAGGATTAGAAAGTAAAGAAAATATTCTAACAGCTTAAAAACAGAGGTGAAAAACAGGAAAAAAGACAGTCATGGGACAAGTCAGTAAACATCTAATAGGAATTTCAGAAGGAAAAAAAACAAAACAAAACCAGAAAACGAAGGGGGAAAATCAACAATGATACACTTAAAGAAAATTTCTAAAAATTAAGGACAGTTTCCAGCCTATAAGTGACCATTTAGATCTCAGCAAAATAAATGAAAACAGACCCTCCCTACCAAGGAATAATATCATGGCATTTCAGAACACTCAAGATAAAGAGAAGAATCTAAGAGAAAAAATAACAAAAAATCAGTCACCTACAAAGGACTGGAAATCAGAAGGTCTTAGCTTCTCACCATCAACACTAGAAGCCAGAAGGCAAGGAGCACAGCCTTCACTATTCTGAGGTGCAGAGATTTCCAATCGGGAATTCTATACCCAAGGAGACTATAAATTATATGTGAATGTGAGAGTCTCAGATATAAAATAATTCAAAAGTCATACTTCCCATGTAATTTGTTAGGAAGGTTCCAGAAGATGTGGTCTGCTAAAATGAGGGAGTAAACTAAGAAAGTATAAAATATGGAATGAAGAAAACAGGGAAGCCAATACAGAAATAAGATAAAAGAAATCCTCCAGAATGGTGCTAAAGGAAGAGTCCGTCTCAACATGCAGCGCACAGCAGGCCCACAGAGGAAGTAGTCTAGATTGGGACAGAGCATAAGACTCCAGGTAGAGATTTTATCAAGAAGATAAAATTGATAAAATACCTAAATGTCTTAAAATATTGGGAGGAGATTTATATGAAATGCCGTTTGTAGCTAAATTAGTGATTAGTGCACAAAATTTTAAAAATAAGACAATCACTAAATCCAAAAAAAACAAAATTTGTATGAAGGAAAATTAACCAAATTATACTATATAGCATAGCTGTGAATCAGGTTTACACAGTACAAGACAAACACCACATAAGAAATTGGGGAGAGGGAAGAACAGCATAGAGGAGACAAGAGGCCTTGTGGAACTATATAACCCTTTAAAAATCAAGCTTATATAACTTGAATAAAAACTAAAACAAAAAAAAGAGAGTCCACACTTAGTATTTCATTAGTATACTACTTGACAATTTGCAAAATACTTTGATATGTGTCTACTCATTTCACTTTTACCACACTGCAAAGTTAGGTTACTCCCTTTATACAGATGAGGGAACCACGTCAGGGAAATTAAGTAACTTGATTAAAGGGACAGAGAACAACAAAGTGGCAGAGGCAGGAAGAGAAAGAGTGTGCCATGCACAAGGTGTGTTTGAGATTTACAATATGGTTGATACTGATGATGCGGGTGGGAGTCTAGTAGGAGATGAGCCAAATCAAATTTCAGAGTTCATCAGTTCTCAAAAAAAGTGTACATAAGAAGCACCCGGAATTCCACTTACACGAGGTTTCTAAAGTAGTCGAATTCATAGAAGCACAAAAGAGACTGGTGGTTACCAGGGGGTGGGGGTAAAGAGAGAAGGGAGAGGTATATGATGTAAAGTTCTAGGGATCTGTTTCACAACAGTGTGAACACACTTAACATCATCTAACTGGAAACTCAAAAGTGGCAAAGATGGTAAATTTAATGTTATGCATTTTTTTACAATTAAAAAGAAGAATCACCTGGGGGTCGGGGTGGGGGTGAGGGTGCTTATTAAAACACTGATTGCTAGACCTCACCTGCAGAGTTTTATTCAGTTCAGCAAGTCTGGATGGGACCGAAGAATTTCTGCTTCTAACAAGTTACCAAGTGATGCTGATACCACTGCTCCAAGGGACCAATTTTAAGAACCACAGCTCAAGTCCAAAGGTTCTCAGTCCTAAATGCACAGTACGTTCACCTGAAACCCTAGACCAAGTAAACAAGAATGCAAGAGGAGGAGGCATGAGGAGGTCATTTACCTGGACATGGAGTACTTTTATAAGGTCCTCAGGATGACTCCAATATAGAGGCAGTTTGAATCCCTGGCCAGGACACTGGCCCACACCAATTGATAGTACAGTATATGAGTGCTATGAGCAGGCCTGTGGCCACTCAGCCACATCTGGGCTGTGCCTCAGTTTCATTATCCATAAAATAATGGTCATAGAGTTGTTGAGAATATTAAACAGGATAATCAACAAAAGAACTCAGGGTAATGCTTATCACATAGTGATAATGTTATTTATTACTTTTGTTGCTGACATTACAGGAAATAAGATTGGCCCTGTTTTTCCAGCTATAAAAAGGGGTCAAGTTAAAGACAATTAAGAAACTATTAATATTCAATCCTAGACTACTTGGGAAGGCAAAAAGCTCCCAAGGAGCTAAGAATAAAGTAAGTGGGATTAAATCTAAGAACCTATTATGATTCCCACAAGCATTTTGCAAACCAAGGGTCGCTTCTACAGGATTAGTAGCTAATTCCTTTATTCTCTGATTAGGTGTTGTTATTCAGAATATAAATATCATTGTAAAACCAGGTGTTGGAATCAATACTCAAAACACCATCACCTTCATCTAAAGAAACAATATAATGTGGTGTGTTCAGACACAGAAGATAATGTAAGACTCAGAGCTGAAATTCCTGAAGACATCTATGTGGTAAACAATTTCTTGTCAAAAGAAAATGAAAATGAAGACAAAGGCACAGTTCGGATTGGTTTTTTCATTCAAGAAATATCTGAGCGCCTCCCACATGCCAGGCACAGTGGCAGTGGGGGAGGACACGCTGCTGCCGGGCAGAGTGTTTCATGCAGTGAAGTGGGTGGGTCTGGAGATGAAGCAAGCTCTGGGAATACTGAATAGCACCATTTTTCCTCAAAATCACCACAGGGAGAGCCAAAATTGTGGCTTCTATTAAATTTTTCTTTTCGTGCATAGCTGCATATTTTGGTGGTGCATCACAAATTACCCACAGTGATACTTTAAGCTTCCAGTGTCTTGAGTCCACAGTAAGTAAAAGAAATCACTGTCTTTGTCTTCAGAAAGCAACAAGACCCTCCTTAGATGTCTGGGTCATACTGAAGTCTGAATCCCTAGGGCAAGCCTTCTTCAATAAGTCATTTGAATAATTTCCCCATAGAACAATCTTAACATTGTGGGAAAATAATACTTAATGAGGAAAATTGTGCCTATTTCTAGACAGAACTGGTTTGAGGCCTTGGAAGCAGCATTCTTAGGTGGTCCAAGCCACTCTGCCAGAAACTACATCCTCACATCATGCTGATAAGTTCAAACCACCTCCCAACCACAAAAATCCTAGATTCCTCTAAAGTCCAGAATGCTGGACCTGATTAAATAAGCAGCAAACATTTCCCAAGTGAGTGCCAATCTGGATATGGCTAATGGTCCCAAGCATGTGCCCACCAGGGTAGCACAATGCCAGTGTGAATTCCGGACAGTAATGTCGCCTAAATATGCCTGGGGGAACTCTGTATATGGGAAGCTAAAAATTCACTTGCAAGTAAGAGATGTGACGCTGGCCTCTGTACACTCAGGTACTTCAAAACAGCAGGCCTACCTTGTGGGAATTTTTTCCTCTCTGCTTCTTCAATTCATTATTAATCCAAACGCCCCACGATCATTATAGAAACACAAGTGTAGGGGCAGGGAAGAGGTCAGGAGACCCAACTGTGTTGGCTCCACCCTTAGAGGCCATGTGACTCTGAACTTCGCCTGTGAAATGAAGAGGACGCTCTGTTGGCAGAGCTGTTTACAGATTAACAACGAGGGACAAAGAGACCAGCATGCATCAGGCCCTAAGTGCCCTATAAATATCCGGTAATTTAATCCTTCCAGAACCCTGTAAGGTAGATATCTTTATCCCCTTTGCACAGTTCAGGGAACTGGGGTGCAGAGACGTTAAATGATTTGTCAAAATCTTATGTGGCTACTAATTGAATCCATGCAGTCTGGCCCCAGGATCCATGTTCTTAATCACTTCTTTATTCTGCCTCCCTGATGCTTCTTTCAGGTCAAACAAGAGACTATACCTGAAAATGCTTTGCAAACCATAAAGATACATTTTTCGTTATTATTATTGTTGTTGTTGTTGTTGTTGTTTCTCTCTCAGCACCCACTGACCTTCCAGGTAACTGCCCTAATATATTTCTGGAGGGAACCATTCCCCACTGTCATCAATCAATGCTTATCTTCAACTGAAGATGTGCTGATGTCAGACTCTAGGGGTGAAGCAACATGAGATGGGCACTCCAATTAGCACAGGCCAATGTCCTGGCCACAGTGACTGGTCCAATGCTAGGCAAAAGACCAAGAATGTTGTTTGTGCAGTATCATAGATGATCCCTATAATGATGTGAGCCTGAAGGGTTGTAGGCCAAGAACATTCAGCCAAGATGGGTCCTCATGACATCATTTGGATCCCCAATCAAGCCCTTCCTGAAATCAACTCTGTCTCTAGACTTTCAATTACCTAAGCCACTTTTTCACTTAAGATGGTCTGAAATTGGGTTTTCTGTCGCTTGCAACCAACAGAATCATTCTAATACTCTTTCTAAAACATATTTTGTTCTATCAAGCTATATTCATCTGTACTTCAGTACTTTCCCCTCTGAAATACAACTTGAGAGACTGAGAAAGTAAATTTTAATTAGCTAGCCTTGACAAACACTCCTGAAGCTGGAGTTCTTGAGAAAAGAACTCCATACTATGTAGAACAGAAGATCCACTTTTTCCTAATGCCACAGATAAGTGATTTGCCCTATCATCAAATTTGTTTCAGAAAACTTTATTATTAACCAAAGCAATTAAGCCTGAAGTTTCCAGCTTTGTAAGGAAAAAAACTATGATATTTTTCTCCCTGTCCTCTCAATTCTCATTTTTTCATTTACTCATAAATACAAACCACTACAAAAAATTGCTAAAATGAAGAACAGAACTGAATTTTTAAAAAACATTTTAAACATAAGAAGCAGAAAGTATGAATGGATATATCTCATTTCTTTCTCATAAAGAGGAACTAAATCTTAACTTTATTAATTTTGGCAACAACAACAGCAAAAAACATTATGGTGTTTTTACCACATTCATTAAACTTCATTAAACTAGTCATTGCACCAGTTGACATTCCTTCTCTGTAGTTCCTTCAGACAAACCCATATCTGAGTCTTAGATTTCAGAGAAAAGCAATGTTGGTCACCCAGATCACTGCCTCAGAACGTGGCAAGCAGAATTCCATTTGATGTCAGATGGCTCTTAAAACAATGTGTAAACATTACCAGGACTTCATGCATTTTCACATCTTCAAATTATTACACACGGCTAACTAACTGTAACTGTAACACTCGGACAGATGTCCAGTCTCACTTCCTAAAAGACCTCTCAGGCTGAAAGAAGGCAATGCAGCCACTTTGGCTTATGATGGTTTACTGAGCTAAGGTGACTGCGTTTCCTTTTTATGTCAGAAGGCAACCTAGGGAGGGAGAAGGGGCAGTCACTCATACAGTTTGAGTGTCCACCCATAAAATATATATGAGCATATACGAAAATGCTGAGTTAAAATTACATTAAAAACCAGTTCTTTTTATTATGATGCCCTCGACAGCCTCTTATTAAGAGAAAACAAACTTTTCTGACCTCATGTAAGCAAACAGATAAGCATACCAACAAAAGATTCATTTGCTATACTACAATTCAAAATTTTATTACCTTGTGTGCTGTATTTTCTGTTGAGGTTTATTATTTATTATTAAAGTAGCCTAAGATTGGGGGTCTGCTTGGCTTGCTTTAGTAAGCACTTCACAGCTCACAGCCCTATCCAGACATGCTACCTTCCAATCTGGTGTTAACCACGTGTAAACAATTAGGACCTTTAAACACAAAGTCATCTCTATGTGTGCCATTCTACATACTCCTTATAACTACGGTAACCATTGATTATATAGAATAAGTGTTAATCATATTCTATATAATCAATTAATATAGCCAATATATTAGTTTAAAATTGAAAATTTGGTAATTCTATTTCCATATTACACTTTTGTTTTGATTCATAGAAAGCACAATCCTAGAATGGAATTTCAAGTTCACAGGAGCCACTTATAAATTCCTCTAGGGAAAGAACCATATCTGCCTATCGCCATTCTATATGCCTGACATATAATAAGCACTCTGTAAATAATTGTTGAATAAATGAATAAAGGTATTAACACTAAAATTAATGGGCTCAGACTACTTCATGACTATAGAGGTTACTATTACTATGTCCTTGCTTTTATGAAGTAGAGCAGGAGTTGGCAAAGTTTTTTGTAAAGGGCCAAATGATAAATATTTTAAGTATAATGGGTCATGTGGTTACATATGGTCACTACTCAACCCTAGTTTCTTTCACAAGTAAACAACTCTGCTGTTATAACACAAAAGCATAGACAATATATAAACAAATAAGCATGATTGTGTTTGAATCAAACTTTATTTATGAAAACATCAATAATCCATAAAAACCTCCATTAAAAAAAAACAAACAAACATAAAATCATCCAAATCCCAGGGAAACCACTTTCTTACAATGAACACTCTATTCCCTAAAGGTTGGAAATTGATGAACTTGCTAAATTCAGCCAGAAATGTTTTGTTGGATCAAAAACTGGGCAGGGCATATATACTCATCCCCACAGTGCCCATCACTCCTTACTGAGCAACTCTCAGCTAATATTCATCATGTTACAAGCCTGGCCCATGCAAGCCTTTGACTTTACTTCCTGAATTCTACAGTACAACTGGTTTCCAAGGCTATAGCCCACATCCACACCTGTGAATCCATAAGCACAACACAGGCTGCTCAAGAGCAAGCCTGTAATTGTCAATTCTTTGCCCTTCATCTAACACCGAATGTCCACACCTAAAGAACTTTAAATATTCACTGATTGCCTATCGTTTGATATATTCCGCATGGTCTCCTTGAAGGGGTTATGAAGGAGTAATAATGGCAAAGAAGAGAATGGAGAAAATATGTGCCAGCAGGTGAGTCACAGGAAAAGCAGCAGGAATCATTACAGGACTGAAAAACCACACACACATCTCCCAACTGTGTCTCAATCTTCTCTCTGCTGCCTGGATTCCTCCTTCATTTCACAGCAGAAGCTGGGCAGAGGTTGGACAACCCGGAGCTACCTCCACTGTAACCACAATGAGGATAAAACTTTGTTTAATCTTCATTTCTGCCGGAAGGTCCTCTGGGTGGGTGAACACAAAAAAATTACCTGCATCTAATAGAATGAATAAACTATTGTATTCTCATGCGATGGTATGTTCGATATCAATGAAAATGAACAATCTCTAACTATATGCAACGATATGGAGAAATCTCTCTATTACACTGTTGAATGAGAAAAACCAGACACAAAGGAGTACAATTTGCATTATATATTATACACACAAACACATACACACACACACACAGAAGCAAAATGCATTTATGCTCCTAGAAGTCAACACAGTAGTTACCCATGGAGCAGGGTAGTGTCTAGTGTCTAGAAGGAGGCATGAGATGAGGCTGTGTGGTCATGTTCTGTTTCTTGGTCTGGGTGCTGGTTACATGGGTGAGCTGTTTGGAAAATCATACTGAGCTAGCTGTATACTTAACATGTATATTTTTTGTATGTATGTTCTATTTCAATAGAAAATCATTACCCCATGTGTAAGTGTTCCAGGGCCAGAGAGCCAGTTGAAGGTCCCATGCAGAGCCCCATAAGCTTTCCCTTCGACCGTCCTTCAAGCTTTTGCCTCACTGGAAGCCCACTCACTCCTCATCTTTTCAAAGTATAAGCAGACAGAGGTCAAAGTGCAAAAAAACAAACTAGATCACTCTGACATCCTATAATTCCAGCCACAGCTCCTTCAGAATGTCAGTATCTTTTGAAGAAACTTTACTGCTATCACGAAATTTTTGTTCTAAATCAGAAACAAGAATATAAGAAGCTTCTACTGCCCTAAATGGCTCACTTTAATAGACTTCTTTTTAAATAATACTCTAAATGGGCAAGTCTAGTTTATAAACATCTATGAAAAAATGCTTAGTTACTCAAGGACCACTTGAGGAAGATACCACAAATAAAATGTAACTGAGATTAGAACGTAGAACAGTTGGCAACCACCCTTCAAGAACTGAGTTGTACTAACTGACTGTATAATTGGCCATAATGTATAATAATCTACAATTACAATCGTATCTGAACACATCTTTAAGATTTTATGTAAAGTTTCTAATCAGGTAGTCAAATTATGGGCTGAGCATCATTTTGAATGTTGATTTTAATATAGTAATCTCAATTTGACATTACCACTCATATTCTTTACACATTCTCATAATAAATTCAGGTTTAAAAAATCAATTAAGACCTTTGATCACATTAGATCACAGAGACTAGTCTACTTGTGAATGCTGTTCAGGAAGAAGGCAAGGGTCGTAATTCTGATCTACTGACCTAACAATAAACATCAGCCACAGTGGGGCAGATGGACAGATTGTATAGAATGAAGAAAGCATAGTAATCCTCTCTTATACAGGGCCCATGGTACAAATTCCAATCTTTTATATTCAGATGTTTCTCAAATCAAACAAATTCGTACTGCATGTCTGTCCATTAAATAAACCACTGCTTAAAGATGTTTTTTAAAATCTGACTTCATATCAGTTATGAAGGGGGCAGAAATTCAAAATTACACCTTTAGTAGTAAATTATAACTGCATTTAATTAAATGATTCTATATCACATAGTTTATGAATGTTCTAAAATGCCTCTTGGGGAAGAATATCCTTATTTTTAGGAGCTACATCCCCAAGAATTTAGGATAAAATATCATGATGTCTGCAACTAATTTGCACATGTTTCAACAGAAAAATATACAAACCTACACACACACACACACACACACACACACACACACACACACACACCCGGTGGCAAAATGCCAACAACTATTAAATGTAAGTAGTGGATGCACAGGATTCGCTACACATTCTTTTAACTCTTTAATATATTAGAAAAATTTTATAATAAAAAGTTGCATAGAAATCTTTACTCACCTTTCAAGTGGACAACCGTCTTCTTTCTTCTAATCAAAAACGAATGGCTAAGTCTGCCCAAAGATGCATTCAGGGATCATTCATGCTGCCCTTACCCTGCAAGAATAAGCAAAACAGCGTGTCATCACCAAGGATTTTTATTATGTTAATGCTACTTCACTTGAGAAAATGCTCTCAATATATGACAAGCCTCTAGATTAAAATATTGCTTTACTATTTGTTTTTTAAGCAAGGAAAAGAGTAAAAAGAGGAAAAAAAATCCTATTACATACTGAATGTGGGGAAAACTTAACCTCATCCACGCTGGAAACTTGTGGAACAAAGGAATTCCTCAGTAAGTTTCTTTAAATTCACATTAATTTCAGAGCAGTGACTTACCTCAAACTTCTACTCAAATAAAAACTGGAGTTTCAAAGACCTGAGTTTCGCTCTGACTTTGGATTTCTGAGACCACACCTAGAAGGCATCCACGTCCACTCTTAGAACCACACCAGAATTGCTGATCCTCCTGGAGTCAATCTACGCTATACTCAACTACGGAACATGCTATTGAGCACTCTGGTACCATAATCACATTCCTGCTGCCTCCACACTTTACATTTTGGCATTATCTATTCCATTTGATCCCCACCACAGCCCTGTGAGGTAAGCTGAGTTTACTGTTTCCATCTTCCAGAGGAGGCAGCTAAATGTCAGAGATGATGTATGACAAGGACATTCAACCAGTAAACACCAGAGACGAAACTTCAACTTACGTCTCCTGACCCCAAAGTCAAGGCTTGTCTTACCATACAGGTCATCTCCACTCTCCCTAGCCCTCAAGATGATGGTCTCCTAAAAACCAACCTCAAAGCAAAAGAGCCAAATGACACACTCACTTGCCATTGGGGGAGCGGGGCCATGCCACAGTATGTTGCCTGAGAGTATATATTACCGTTCTTAATAGTACCATTAATACTATAATTATGATTACCAATAACTATAATTACTATTAGTAATTATACCTTTCTAAACACAATAAACCTTAATGTATTTTTGATATTTCATGTGTGTGTGCTTGTGTGTATTTCATTTTTCTCCCTTCTTGTTCTCTAACAGAGAGCAGCACACTGTTAGCCAAGGGAAGGAAAACCAGCATCACATGGCACCCATGATGATTCTTATCTTTGCCACAACAAAAGGCAGTTATCAGTTGCTGTTGAAGATTTTCCATTCATTTTTATAAAATGGAAAATACAATAGAATAGAATGGCACAGATACTGCTCCATCAATAAGATGGAAGGAGCATAAAAAAAATTAAAATTATAGTTAGGGAGAAAGCTGTGTCCCTATACGATGGCCTAAGTTGACCCCTCATCTGCCAGTCACCAAAATTCTGCAAGCACAGAGGTTTAGAGGTATCAATGTCTATACCTGTGAAGATGCTGGCATATAAAAGCCTGAGGAAAGCTAGTTAGGGACCCCCTGCACCTGGCTTTCAGTCCTGTCTCCTCCATCATTAGCTTGATTAAAAATCCAGAGAAACTCTCTAACTTGTTCCTCACCTGGGGGCTGGAACACCTACCTGTTCATAAGGACACTGCAACCCACAAAGGAGACAGGATATCACTCAATGCCTCACAAACTGGAGCACAGAGAACCTAGGAACACTAACCAAGAAGTTATGCTAAGTGCTACACAAAACCAAGGAAAAAACATGATGTACCTTTGGAGACATCAGTTTTACTCAAAGATTTTGGTGAGGATAAGCTAATCAGTAATTTAAAAGCTGTTAATAATAAAACAAATATGTACTATGGAGTAGAATGCAATCACTGCATGAATTTTTAAGCTAAAACTCCTATCCTTACTTGCCCATCCACTTCCAGCTACACTCTTACAAGTGCGGGGAGAGAACAAGGGGTGACTCTTTCCTTTTTCATTCAAGGTGGCTTGGGAGAATGTGTGAAGTTGGTAGGGATTTTATATCACAGAAAGCCAAGAAAGCTACCGATGGCCCTTGGTCTGGAGAATTCTCTTCAAAATCAGAAATCCCAGATTTCCGCCAGATCTAGGTCGAGTAGACTAAAGTCCAGGCACACATAATCTCATCTCTACACCACACATTCTGGTATATTACTGAATTCCTCTCTTCACTGCCCTTCCCACCAGCTTCAGCACCCCACGCACACTCCCATCAGGCAGGCTCACACTACTCAGTCACCCAGTTTACATCACTGGCTTTTCTTCAACCGCATGCTGATGGGTAACATATTCAGCACCTATTTAAATGAATGTCTGCATCACTCACTACTCAAGAAAAATAAGCTTACCAATTTAGTTTGTCTAACAACTTTTTATTGTGAAAAATATATTTAAAAGTACACAACCATGGTAGCCAGCCTCCAAGATGGGCCCAATGATCCCTGCCTCTGATATTCATGCTCTTGTGTTGTCCTCCATTGTTAGGGGTTCCTAACACTAAATAGGGCTGGCACGTATAACCAGTACAATACTGGGGAGATGCTGGAGTGTGACTTCAAAGTCTAGGTCAAAGAGCAGCTCTGTTCTCACTCTGCTTTGGGAAGGAAGCTGGCTGCCATGTCATGAGGATATTCAGGTGCTCTAAAGACAGGGCAAGCGGCGAGGGGCTGAGGCCTTCCAAACAGCCAAGGGAGTAAGGCTTCTTAGGAGTAGATCATCCAGCTCAGTCTAGCCTTCAGGTGATGGCTGCTTCAGTTGATATCTTGACTGCAGTGCCATGAGACCCCAAGTTAAAACCACCAGCTAAGCTGCTCCTGAATTCCTGGCCCACACAGACACTGTGTGAGATCGTTAATGTTTATTAGTATTTTAAGCTGCTAAGATTTGGGATAACTTGTTATACAGTGACAACCGTATATATAGTAACATCAGATTAGAGAATTATAAAGTAAATCCCATGTACCTAATACTCAATTGACGATGCTGGGTTTTTTCTTTCTGTTTGGAAGACCTGGTGCCGCTCCTGATTATCTCTCCTCCTCCATTTTCCCCCTCCTCCCCCACACACAGATAATCACCAGACGGAAGTCTAAGTCAATTATTCTTTTGCTCCTCTTTATGGTTTTACCACATTTGTATTCTCAATATGTTGCCGCATTTTGCCTGGTTTTAAGACTAATATAAACAAAACTAGACTGTATGTATTCTTTTCAGACTTTGCTTCTTAAGAATCAGAGACTCATCCCTGTTGACTCATGTGGCTTTAACAGATTTTTCACCACTATATAGTTTTCATTGTATGAACATATCCACAATATACTGCTCTATTCTACTGTTGAGGATCATCTGAGAATTTTCCAGTTTTTGCTACTACACATAATGCTCTCATTTATATTCTAGTGCTCATCCCCTGGAGGACCCGGCACATACCTAGAAGAGAGCTGGGCTGGGGTTTGCACGTGTTCAGCTCTCCTAAGGAATGCCAAATTGTTTTCCAAAGCAGTTATGTACAACTGACTCTTAAGCCGCTTTTCCAGTCTCTCTCCAAATAAGGGGCATGCTTGTTTTGCTAATTACCAGCAAAGCTTTCAACCAACAAAAGGGAAAGCTTTTCCTATTTGCAGCATCACTACTGCAAATAAATAGTACTCCAAAGTAGTGACCCAGACAGCTGGAACGTATTAGTCACAGGACATCAGTACGGACTTCAGAATCATGATGCAGACCCAGCCAGCACCACACAGAGCCCACAAGGATAAGTCAAATTGGATTTCTAGACCGATGTTAAATTCACAGAGTATTTTCCTCCTGGTAGACTCATATCCATGGTCCCATCTTATCGCTGTCACCTCAAACGGGAAAAAAATTAACTCGCATTCAACTCAGCCAAATTCAAGATTAAAGCCCAAGAGTCAAATCATTTCAATGAAATTGTATTTTAAGTCTTTTTATTTTTTTTTTAACAGAGAGCTAGGTTTTTTTATATTTTCACCTATAGGGTAAGATTGTTATTCACTATACCTAATTTCATGTGTAGTAATTCTACAAAAAATACATGTTCTTTTTAGATTTAGTTAATTCAATTTCTTAAGTGGCAAGAGTAATTTTGTAATTTATCTATATTTCAAGTAAAAACATAATATCAAACATTTCTGTTGGCATTAGATACAAAAAATGAGAAATTCTTTCAATTTGAGCAGAAAGGAGAGAAGAAATATCTCTGTAAATTTCAAGGAGGCTCATATCATGTCACTGAAAAAAACAATGCCACTAGATGACCAAAATGAGATCCTTTCGACCTTGTCTCTTTACAATCTTCTATCTCTATAAGGTAGGAACTATTATTACACCCTTTTTACAGATGGAGGAAACTGAGGCACAGAAAGTAATTAAGTTGTTCACAATCACATAGCTGATAAGCGATTTACTCCAGAATCCATATTATTCGTCACTATGCAGGTAGCTTCTTCATCCGCCACAAGACCAGCCAGAAGGCCCTGCAAAGGTGACAATAAGAGCGGCTACCGGTAACTAACTAAGCAACTCCAGTGTGCCAAGCACTTGCTAAGTGTTCTACTGCATTATTTCTAATCCTCCCCATATCTCTACCTGGCATGTATTATTCCCATTGTATAACTGAAGAAATTTATAATTGAAGTAACTTGACTAAAACCACATAGGCAATAAAATAAAATTGTGGAGATATCACTTGGACTTTGTCTCTGACTTCAAAGTTCATGCTCTTTCTACAATGGCCCTCTGGACAAAATAAAATTCCCTAATCCCAAGATCTGTGGTAGGCAAGAGAAGCAGGTGCCATATTGGGAGAACATGTGCTGGTGTTCTTGGTGGGCAGTAGGCAGCTGCTGCCATACCTCCATGGCAGGCAGACTGAGGCAAAGTGGGTGCCAATAAGAGCAGCAGGCACAGTCAGAAAACCAGGGCTTGACACCACTTCCTTATGGGGTTACACTGGGCAGGTCAAATGGCCTCTGCATGCAATGTTTTCATCTATAAAACGGGCTATCTTTTATTTCAAAGGGTTGCTGTGAGGATTAAAGAGACTAACCCATAAAAGAGACCTGGCACATGGTAGGCATCAGATATATGCCTAACAACGGAAGAAATGAAAATGTGCTCTAGCTATCTAATAGGAAAAAGCAGGAAGCCAATTTTAACAATATCTTTGCTTTCACATACTCCATGATAGATGATTTGGCAATTTGTAAAAGGACATCTTTGTATCATGATTTTTTTTTTTACTAATATTATAATTTCCTCTTTCTGTCCTACTCTAAACAGAATAACTTTGCCAACTAGATCAACCCTTTATGATATTAGTAAAATTTAGACAATCTTTACATAAACATGGGAGCTGGAATGGACTCAAAGTAAGACATCCGGCTTATTTAACTTTTCTGTCACCGACTTTAGAAAATCTTAGCACTCATTTCAAATAGCAATATCTCTTCATAGAATTTCCAGTTTCCTGGAAATCATTCCAAATTATCTGGCCAATAACAAAAAACTTGATTAAATGACTAGTAAATGACAAGAAGAATTTCAGCAATACTACATACACCACTGAAATGAGAGATAAGGTTCCTCCATAGGACCCCTTCTGCCATACCTAAGCTTAGGTATTTAAAGTATGACGTGAATTTAGAAACAGAACATTCACGTTAGCTACCACCAATCTCCACAGTAGCTGGTCTTCTCTGCATTTAGGGGATGGGTAAGGGAGCAGTAGTAACTGTAGCATTGTAGGTCTGCTTTGCAAAATTGGTCCAATCTCATCTTTCTTGGCCAAATGAAGCAAACATTCAGCGAGCTAGTGAGCTACACAGAGGAAATAGAAAAGCGCATTCCTTAAAAAAGGCTGAATTGTGTGTTGGTTCTAATATTTCATCCAGAATGGGGTAGGAGACCTAAGAAGGGGCAATTTTCCGGAGGGAGGTAGTCAGTGAAGGGCAGAAAAAGCCTCAGTACGGGACAAGGTGTTGGAAGAGAACAGAAATCACGGCTAATGGTTTCTCAGAATATACCACAGGCCAAACCTTCTGCTAAACAGGTTTCCTACATTCTTCTTTAAAACGCTCATTCAAAACTCTGAGAGAGAATATTGTGATATAGATCCCTATTTAACAAATAAGAAAATTGACTCAGAGATTAAATGACTTGCTCAAACTCACAGAACTAGTTAATGGGTATAATAACTAGCTCATAGCATATGATAGATAATCAACAAATATCTGTTGCACATGGGATCTTTATTTCTCCTCCATAAAAATAGAAAACACTACTTATCTCCTGATAATTTTGTAAGGATAAAATAAGATTATACATATAAAGTTCCTACCTCGGTACCTTAACTTTTGGCATATACTGTGATATGTGGGTAACAATTTAATATAAAAAGCTATGCACAATAATCACCTGGAATAATAGAGTTATGATAATGATAATGGGTATAACAAACATCATAATAGACAGAAGATAAACAGATATATATAACAGGCAGAAAAATGGCAAATAAACACATGAAAAGATATTTAACATCATTAAGCATTAGGAAAATGAATATTAAAATCACAATGAGATACCATTTCATACCTATCAGAATGGCTAAATTTTAAAAATTGGCAATATCAAATGCTGACAAAGCTGTAGAGCAACTAGGACTATCACACATTGCTGGTGGGAATATAATGGGAGAATGGGTAAGTAAACTGTGGTACATCCATATAGTAGAATACTGGTTAGTAATAAAAAGGGACAAATTAGAGATACACACACAACAACATGGATGAATTTCAACTGCAAATGAAAGAAGCCATCTCAAAAGGGTATAGTCTATTTAATCTCGCTATATGATATTCTAGAAAAGGTAAAACTATAGCAACAGAGAAAAGATCAGTGTTGCCAGCAGTTTGGGATGGGGGAGGGTTTGACTGCAAAGAGACAGCATCAGGGAATCTGAGAAGTGAAGGATTGTTCTATATGCTGCTTGTGTTGAAACTCAGAACTATATGTTCAAAAAACGTGAATTTTATTGTTGGTAAATTTTTTTAATTATTAAAAAATAAAATTTTTAAATCATAGAAAGGATTGGTAGGTCTTTGTGAATGGGTATTCAACATCTGGTTTGTGGAAAAAGAAGTGACATGTGAAGGTCAAGCAACTCTGAAGTTCCTTGTCGAGGAAACAAAAATGGTACAGGAGACCATGAAGGATCTGTGTGTGAGAAGTCAACACAGAGGCTCTGAGAGGTACAGAGCATCCAGAACCTTAGCTACGAGGCTGATTTCACCAAATGATAACTGAAATTACACAAACCACATCACCCGCTCTGAGCCTCAGTTTAACCAATTCTAAAATGAGACAATGAAGCAAATGATCTTGAAGGTCCTTCCCTACTACAAACATTCTAAGGTCGATTTGTGTTTTAAGCTATTGAGTCTGGGAAGACAGCAAGACAAATAAGTAGAAATACCCAAATATGGAAAAATAGCCATGCATTCACACAAATGCCATCAAGCAACAAAAATGAAAAACACTGATATGTGTGGATGATAAGAGTGATGGTGGTGGAGGTAGCCAATAACAGGGAAAAG
>NW_011888849.1:5476211-5479036 GCF_000151845.1 Pteropus vampyrus | reverse complement strand
AATGTATATAATGGAGTATTATTCAGCCATAAAATAAAAAAAAGAATAAAATCTTGCCATTTGCGACAACATAGATGGAACTAGAGGATATTATGCTAAGTGAAATAAGTCAGATAAAGACAAATACCATATAATTTCACTTACATGTGGAATCTAAAAAAAAAATGAGCAAACCAAGCAGAAACAAACTCATAGGTATAGAGAACAAATCGATGGTTGCCAGATGGGAAGAGGGTTGGGGAGATGGATGAAAAAGGGGAAGTACAAATTGGCAGTTATAAAAACAATCATAGGGATGTGAAGTACAGCATAGGAAATACAGTCGGTAATATTACAATAGCTGTATATGGTGTCAGGTGGGTACTAGACTTATCGGGGTGATGACTTTGTAAATTACTAAGCATCTAATCACTATGTTGTATACCTGAAACTAATTTAATATTCTATGTCAACTGTAATTGAAAAACAACTTTTTAACAATATTATACAGGTATTTCAGAGATCAACAGAGTGACTGCCAAAACAAAAAAAAACAAAAAAACAAAAGGACTACCATCAAACCTTGCATGTTGTCTGCATATATCTTAATTGTGTTCTAATGTTTTGCCCTTGAGTTTTCAATCTCAGTCTGCCTTCGCCTTTGCTGTTAGCAGTCCAGAAATTAATAAAACATGCAGATATAGTTTTCTTGCAATAGCCTACTTCAGAGGTTATAATTTTCAAAATTTAGGAATTCCTGGAAATTAAAAATATGACAGTTCTACTGAACCATTTATGCAAAGGCTCCAGAATTCTAGAATAGGAAAAAAAAAATATTTTTAAAGGATTTAATAGAACGTAAAGAATACAATTTAAGAAGAATTCAGATTTTATTGTTGTCACCTTATTAGTTTGTGAAGCAGGAAAATAGCTTGAGGTCAATAATATTCCCAAACTAACTAAATGAAATGTGACAAATCCTTCACCTCTGCCCAGAGCAGGCCCAGAACACCATGTAACAGGTCCCCAGCTCTTTCAGCCAAATGAACCCAGTGAGGCATATCACTCTGAGCACTTAACCAGAACTGAAGGAAGATTAGAGAAATTAATAGTTAAAAAGTATACCTGTGTGAACCCTGAGAAAGAAGATACCTATCAAGGAGGACTACTCGTGGCTAACTGAACTCAAATTTAAAAGCAGAGCCTAGTAGTCATTTCTAAACAGGGGCCTCTCACTGCAAAATTCTCAAGGAGAAGCCTGCCCTGAACTGACTGCCTGCACTGTGTTCCTGCCACCTGAGCCAGCCCTTATAAAGGAGTTCCTGGAATTGTATTTCAACCAATAGGAGTGAAGGTTTCCCCATCTAATCAGCTGCACAGGTATGTCCCCATCAGCATCTTCACCAATCAGAGTGGCTCCATTCTGACCAATCAGGGCAGTACATTTTGCACAAATCAAACTGTGAGGCTTTTGGAGTCCTCATTTGCATAAGATGGACCAATCAGGGATCATCTCTGTATAAGTCAGCTTCCCTCTATCTCAGAGAGTGCACTCCAAAGACTAGAGATTATACTTCCCTGGCTGTAGTGGAAACATCAAAGATGAATCACCAATGACATATCATTGGACCCAGAGCAGAGATGAGGAGGAGCAGAGATGAGTAGGGGAAACAGAGCAGAGCAGGGCACACAGCAGGCAGAGCAGAGCAGAGCTGTCTAGACAAAGAAGGGATTCACCCAAGAACCACCTCACTGTCATTCCACAGCCATGCATGCTGCTTCATAATTGAGCTGTGACGCTACTGCACTATTCCACAACCGTGCTGTATCATAATTGAGCTATCTGCACTGAATTAAGTTTCCTTCTTCACTGCACTGCAACTGGGGATTCCTGTTGGCATTGAACTGGCACCAGTGACCATAGGTTGACACCTGCAAGAAAAGTTAATATGCAGAAAACTTTTCCAATACTACTACTTCTGCCAATTTTCTTTTCTGATCATTAAATATGAAAATATCAACCTCACATGACCTAGTTCTGTTGATTATGAAAGAGGAGGAGGAGCAGATGACTTCAGCTCAAAGCCTGGTCTCTTTACCACTAACAACTCACAGTGGGCGAATTTCTTCACTCCTTATCTTCCTTTCTGCATCTATAAAAGGGAAATAATCATGTGCTCCCATCTAGCACTCAGGCTATCAGTGCCCTGTGCTGGATGAGATCATGTCTGTGGAGGCACCTGAGGAGAATACAAATAAAAAGACAAATACAAGATGTCATTACTGCTATTCTGTATGAGGGGAGAGGGGAGTAAATATATTTCAAACACATATAATCACATCCCAACTGCCTCTTTCAAGTTAACCATACGCTTCTCTTCTATCACAGCTGGGCTGTTGAGCCAGATGCTGGAATGGATATAACAGACAGGTAGCGAGAAAATGCATCTATCCTCCTGTTTCCAGATGATAAAAAAGTAATTTCTTATTAATTTATATTCTACTAATCTTTTCAAAAGCCTGTGTGTCAGACACCATGCTAGGCACTATGAAGAATTAGTTGTTTGTTTTGTTTTTAACAAAACAGGCTCTCCAGTTGTGTTCACTCTGGAAACAGCTATGTAGCCAGTCACAACCCACTGTGCTTGATGGAATTACTGCAGAAAAGTGGGGGAAACACCCAACCCAGACTGCTGTGTGGGTTATGGCAGCCATGATCCTCACAGAAGAGGCCATGCTTGAGCTGAGTCTTGAAAAATGAGACTAGATAAGTGAAGCAGAGGAAAGGCATTCTAAGTGGGCAGAGGGAGTGAAAATAAGGAACCACTAGATAAGGGGAAGGGTGG
>NW_011888849.1:5452734-5476161 GCF_000151845.1 Pteropus vampyrus | reverse complement strand
GGGATTCACCCAAGAACCACCTCACTGTCATTCCACAGCCATGCATGCTGCTTCATAATTGAGCTGTGACGCTACTGCACTATTCCACAACCGTGCTGTATCATAATTGAGCTATCTGCACTGAATTAAGTTTCCTTCTTCACTGCACTGCAACTGGGGATTCCTGTTGGCATTGAACTGGCACCAGTGACCATAGGTTGACACCTGCAAGAAAAGTTAATATGCAGAAAACTTTTCCAATACTACTACTTCTGCCAATTTTCTTTTCTGATCATTAAATATGAAAATATCAACCCCACATGACCTAGTTCTGTTGATTATGAAAGAGGAGGAGGAGCAGATGACTTCAGCTCAAAGCCTGGTCTCTTTACCACTAACAACTCACAGTGGGCGAATTTCTTCACTCCTTATCTTCCTTTCTGCATCTATAAAAGGGAAATAATCATGTGCTCCCATCTAGCACTCAGGCTATCAGTGCCCTGTGCTGGATGAGATCATGTCTGTGGAGGCACCTGAGGAGAATACAAATAAAAAGACAAATACAAGATGTCATTACTGCTATTCTGTATGAGGGGAGAGGGGAGTAAATATATTTCAAACACATATAATCACATCCCAACTGCCTCTTTCAAGTTAACCATACGCTTCTCTTCTATCACAGCTGGGCTGTTGAGCCAGATGCTGGAATGGATATAACAGACAGGTAGCGAGAAAATGCATCTATCCTCCTGTTTCCAGATGATAAAAAAGTAATTTCTTATTAATTTATATTCTACTAATCTTTTCAAAAGCCTGTGTGTCAGACACCATGCTAGGCACTATGAAGAATTAGTTGTTTGTTTTGTTTTTAACAAAACAGGCTCTCCAGTTGTGTTCACTCTGGAAACAGCTATGTAGCCAGTCACAACCCACTGTGCTTGATGGAATTACTGCAGAAAAGTGGGGGAAACACCCAACCCAGACTGCTGTGTGGGTTATGGCAGCCATGATCCTCACAGAAGAGGCCATGCTTGAGCTGAGTCTTGAAAAATGAGACTAGATAAGTGAAGCAGAGGAAAGGCATTCTAAGTGGGCAGAGGGAGTGAAAATAAGGAACCACTAGATAAGGGGAAGGGTGGGTGAGAGGGGCTGACAAGGGACAAATGATGGAGACTCGTGTTCAGCCGCAATGCTCAGGTTTTCTCCTAAGGGCAGCGCGAACCACGGACACGTTTAAGCGGGGTCTAAAATGAACACCCTTGCAGTTTAGGAAAAGAACTATGACAGCAGCTGAGAGAACAGATTGAAGACAGACCAGAAGTAGTTAGCTAAGTAGAAATCCAGGCAGGAAGTGATGAAGGACTAAAAATATGGAGGAATGCAAGAGATTAATAAAGAGGTAAAATGACCTTGCTTTGGTGACCAGAAAGGTACAGGGGTAGAAGAAAAGGAACTGTAGATGACTTCCTAATTCTGTCTCGATGGCTGAGAAGAGGAATAGTCTTTTTACAAGATACTATAAGGCACAGATTTGGCAGGCAAGATGAGTCCACTTTGTACTGTGCCACTTTGTATTATGTCACTTTGTTCATGACTTCATGTATATGAGGTCACTCTGTACATTTATGATCAACCAAAAAAAATCACTTTTCTCATCATTTAGCTGCCTATTTTGAATTCCCACAGGCAAAAGGACTTATTAAAACAAAGTAGAGTTTCTAGGCAAGAACTCAATCCTATGCTCTTAATTTCTCAGTAGCCAAAGTGAGTATAACCTTCACAACAGAGTGGGTAAATTGCTTACCCCAGGCCAGATAGCTAAACAGAGAGAGAACTAAACTTCGATCCAAGATGGTATGTTTCCAGATCAGCTCTTCATCTAGTATGTTATACTACTCCATTAAGGGCCTATGACTTTTAGTTATATGTAACAAGGGCTCAATAGTCTTGTTCTCTGGCCACTGTCTTCTTTTGTGACTCCCCTCTGAATCCAGGCCACCCCTGTCTATCTAGCTTAAACCTCAAGAAATATTGTCCCCATTACTGAGCTCTGACTCAACTGTTCTGACACCCTACAAAGCCCTGCCCCAACTCTGCTTCCTAAAGTTCATTCCAATGGCTACTTCTGATAACCACCCACTCTGACTCTGCAAATGCAAGGAGAATATTCTGGTTTCTCTAGGAGCTATTACTGAATTTATTTGTTCTACCTTATATTATGGCTGACCCTAGCATGCTATTTCTCCCTCCTCTATGGCTTGCTATCTATAATAGTGTTAACTTCTAGGAAGAAGGCAGCCACTGGAGAAAGATACACAGTGTTTGTTTGGAGCCTTACCCACTCACCAAGCACTGTCCTAGGCATGAGAGAGTGTTGAACCAGACAGCAGGGTCCCTGAATCTACGGTCCAGTGGAGATGGAATAGTTGTTTAAAAATAACACATAAAATTAGGGATTGAGTATACATATTTATTGTATTATTCTCTGAATTTTTCTATGTTTAAAATATTTTCATAATAAAAACAAGAAAAAAATAAATGTAAAGCTTCTACTCCTTGGGGAAAGAACTTGCTAGTCAAACTGCTTCCACGTGCAAAGGTTCTAGAGAGAGAAATCTAATTGGAATCTATTTTAAACATTATACTCTGCTAAAAAAGCCAACAGGAGAAAAGATAAAAATGCACTAATTTAGACAATACAAATTCAACTAAACAATAAAATGAGGTTCTTGGTCCATCTAGACTTTCCTCATCTACCTCCATATCCTCTGTGACAGTAAATGATTAAAAAAAAAAAAAACAGAAAAACATAACCACTTACTAATATAGTTTGTCCTTAGGAGAGGAAGCCCTAGTAATAACCACCACCATGTACTCTATGCCTACAGTGTGCTGGAGATTTACAGAGACAATCCTGTAAAAAAAACTATAAGATAAGCATTATTATCCAATTTTACAGATGAGAAAATTAAGATTCAAAACAACTCAAGTAATGTGAACAACATCGCATTGCTGGTAATTGGCAAGGCAGGGCACGCAAATCCATCTCTGCCAAGAGTCAGAAGCTTTGGTTTCATTTTCATTACACCATAATGTATGCCACCCAATATCTGATAGTCCCTCTCTCATTTTTCATAAGCTCCTTGGTCCATAAATGAGTGAATCTGATTTAAAAAATCTCCACCTGGCAGTTCAATAAATTAAAAGAAAAAAATCCAAGAAATCAGTCTTGAGATATACAGTATCAGAAACAGTACCTCCAATGTAAACTCAAGGCAATAAAGAAAAGTTGTAAAGAAAACTAGACTGTACAATCCTCTACAATCATAAAAGAAATATTGCATAACTATTTTAAATTGGACAGCCATAATACTTGAAGGCAACAAACTTGTGAGAAAAAAAAAGATTAAAGTCCATTTCTAATGTGTTACTGTGTGGAGTATAAAAAATTGGTCTTCTACATGCAGACAAAGGAATGCGACAAACTAGAGTGTATGTGAGCAGGTTGAGATTTTACTATTTTCTGAATTTTCAAAAATTAAGACTAGCCCACAACTTGAAATACATGCCATTGTTTATTCCAGTAAGAGTCACATTAACTATTCTGGAAATGAAGTACAGACAAGAAAATGAGAAAGGTCAGATTTAATCTATACATCAATATTTCTGACCCCTAGAGTTTATTCCTAAAATAGAGGCTCAGTACACAAAAGGCTCTGCACTTTCTCCATTACTTTCCCCACACAGTCTAAGTTTAAGGGGCCTAAACTGCTCTGATTGTACCTCCCAGACAGTAAGGAACTTTATGAGTCAAAACCAAATAATACAATCACAGTGCTCTACCAGCTGGACCCCCCATTCTCCTGCCATCCCACCTCAGGGAAAGGGAACTGCTCCCCTTGGGTGAGCCTGCCCATACCCAGCTGCACGTCACAGGCTGAGGGCTGAACTTCACACATTTACATGTACGAGTCAGGCAAAGGTGCCAGGGAAGGAGTCAAAGAAGAAGCCACGGGGAAGATAAAAGGACCAGAAGTGTAGAGCGCCTCTAAGACCCAAAGACCCAAAGAGGGAAAGGAAATGAAAGAAGGGTGTTCCACGACAGTTGAGAAAGAGGATGAAGAAGTATTCAGTGCCACAGGGTCAAAGTAATGCCAGATTATCGATCTCAACAAAGAATGAAGGGAAGATTCAGATTAAAAAGGGCTGAGTAGAAACTGGAAGATAAAACAGTCTGGAGACATTTGCTGGTGTTCCTCTTTTGATCATAACCTCCTGGAGAGTGGGGCCTACTTTCCCCTAACACGCCCGGCAGCAGTAAAGACACAGAGCACTTGGTATCACTGGTCTGTCAGGGGGGACGCAGGCAGGAGCCCTGCACCTCAGCCACACTTTCACCACCCGCCTTACAGCCCAGGCAGAACCACAACTATGACTTAGCAGAAAGCCACAACGCGGCAAGTTCTACACCTCCGAAATCACACTTCCATTCAGCCACCAAATGCATAAAGTAAAAGACTTCAACTACAAACTTGCAATTGTTTGCCTAGATATCTGATGCAGTGCCAGGTTCGTTAGCTACATTCAAAATTTTAATGGCAGAAAGGGACCCCAATTATCTTTTTTTCCCAGAGATGCATCACTGATTATATCTTACATGTTAAACCAAAAAGTTTATTCGGGCAGTACTACAATAATTCTTTGAAGAAGAATATTTGACTGGTTGCCAAAAGTGATTAACTAAATATATAAATTATATGATTGAGTATCAAACGTGTTACTTTGTTCTGGAGGTCACTGATTTAAATTAAGGGCTTTTTAAAATCCACTGCAGAACTCTACAAATCCATACATGTACCTATCAGTAAAAAGACCCTTACAGATGCCAAAAAAATGATTAAACAAAAAGAAAGATCTTACAGCAAGAAAACAGACTTTTAATGTAAAAATACGATCCACAATGTTGTCAGTAAACTCACAAAGGGCCTCCCTCTTCAGATATGTCGCATGCCTTTAGAAAATGTGGGTAGCATAAACAGACTTGACTGGCATTGTTTAAACTATGTTTAATCATATCTGATTCTTATCTAGCCTGTAAAAGTACAAAATATTTCACTTCTCTTTCTACAAAACAGGAAGCTAATCTTAACTTTCCACATTTCCACAAAGAAGTGCCTAAATTATTTTGCTACAAGATGGCTGCGCACCAAGCCAGTAGACCACCAAAAGGAGTTGGGGAAAAACGTGTTGCTCTATATTCTCCATCACGAATTTGGAAAAATTTACAAGTTTAAATCAAGAGTGCTTGCTGTGTGCACACAGCTTGCAACCCAGATCCTCAGCTCCCCTCCCAAACAGACTGTCATCCCCAAACAGAAATTCCTGAGCTGTCACAGTGAGAGAGGGTCACAGATGAGCAAACCATTTAAATCGATCATATCTGCATATCTAGAAAAGGTTCTGATGAGAATTTTACCAGCTAAGACTGAGTTGAGAAAACAACACTATTGCCAGCTTTTCCCTCTTGAGGTAATGACAGGCAAGAGCTATCAGAGCAAGATATGAAAACACCAAGCTGTTTTCCAAGAACTCTGACAGGCATCACTCAAGGCTGCTGCCAAGTTCACTGGTGAGACTGCTCTGAAGTACTGTGAAACTGCTTTCTTGACCTCAGGCAAATACTAATGCTTTCAGCTGAATACTGTTAAAAGTGTTTTCTTGTCCATGAGGTAGGCATTTCTTTGACCAAATTTGGATATGGCATCCCTCTAAAAAAACTGATCATAAGAAGGCATATATTTTTTCTTATTAAAAAAAAAAAAAAAAGCCTATTTAAAGATGTTTGACTCAGATTCATAGCAGCATTATTCCTAATAGCCAAAAGGTAAATGTAACCCAAGCATCCACCAATGAATAAATGAATAAAATGTATATATACGCTATGTAATATCATTAAGCCTTAAAAAAGGAAGGAAATTGTGATATATGCTACAAGATAGATGAACCCTGAAAACATTATGCTAAGTGAAATAAGCCGACACAAAAGGACAAACACTGTATGACTGCACTTAGATGAGGTACCTAGAATAGTCAATTTCATAGACAAAGAAAGTAGAGTGGTTGGTTGCCAGGAGCTGGGGGAAGAGGAGAATGGAGAGTTATTATTTAATGGGTACAAAGTTTCAGTGTGAGATGATGGAAAAATAAAGATGTACAGTGGTAATGGTTGCACAACAATGTGAATGTACTTAATGCCACTGAATTGTACTCTTAAAAATGGTTAAAATGATAAATTTTATGTTATGTATATGTTACTAATTAAAATAAAATGTTTGTACTGTTTTCCTTTTGCACCTTAGATTACTTATTTTATTGGATATCTTTGCCCATAGAATATTTTCTTACATTTAGAAGACATGTCTTTCAGACATATAATATTTGTACTTTTTAAAAACTAATTAGATTCAAAACATTATCAGTCATATTTTAGAAATAGTATGTTTTAAATCTATATAAATAAAATATATATTTCTATGTATATTCAAGGACCCACCAAAACTGTCTTCAGCTTCCAAAGTTGGCCAAAATCTGATCTTTGGTTTCGATCTAAAAGGCCAAAGAGCAGAATGCTTTCTTCAAATGTTGGTTCTGGAATCCCTGAACTGGTGTATGATCGGTGATTACATCACCACGTAGGATACACTACATCAGCACGACAACATCGTAATATGAAAAAGGCAAGTAGTTCAAATATTTACTGGTAATAGCCGAAGATTCATTTCTAAAAGTTGGTGAGCATCCCAGATGTATCTTAGGATAAAAATCTCCACCACGCAGACACCCAAGGATGGCACCCCTACTTGACACCAAGGAACTTATGCACTTATCTGAGATGTTCAAAGATAAAGTGGGATGACAAGTTGTTACATATTTGAAAAGGTGCTTGAATAAAAGAAAATTCTAACACTGTAGTCTGTAAATAACAGCAGCAACACAGTCTGCTTACTAACAATATCAAAGGGCACACTTACTAGTGACCAGTGGCTGCTTGCAGGGAAAGGAGTCGATTATTAGAAACTGAGGTACTTGAGAGAGCAAACATTTCTTACATATGACCTCTATAAAGATTCTGTCGTCCTCCTCCAGGGAAGATGCTGAAATTGGTGTGCGAACAGTGAAAGCCGAAATGCAGATGGAGATTTGGAAAACAGTTTTGTTATCTTGAAAGCCAACTATGATGCTCACTGCCACACTCCCAGAGCCAAGGCTTAGGATGCATTTTTCTCTCAAGCAGCTGTGTAAAGCAGCAATTACATGCAAAAATATCAGGAAAAAATGTGAATAAGGTCAACAACCTTACTTCTATGTCTAAGATTATCAAGATATACCCTCCTTCAAGCACTGCACAAAGCTGGCATGAGGGATAATTTTAATAAAACTGCATCAGCATCAAGGAAATCTTTAGCTCCAGAAGTTAGAGAGAAGTCAGTTATTTGACGAAAGTTTAATAAGCTGGAGACAACCTACCACTTATGGTGTTTTATACTGACGGCTAGCCAATATAGTAATAATTCATAAACCAAAATAAATAAGAGCCTTGCTCCTCCCTCTTCCATCTCGGCTGGAAGTCAAGTTCTATCCAATATCACGAATTTTCACTGTACTGATTATATGAGCTAAGAAATGAAGTTCCTATACCACAATGTCCAACTTTAATTTTAATAACATTGTAATAATTTTTGTAAAATTTCAGATTTATACTTGTATCCCAGAAGTCAATTCTAGGAGAGTTTTAGCTTTGGCAACAGTATTCCTTTTAACAGTCCATCTTTCAGCATTTAGTCACAATATTTATTTGGTGCACACCTAATACTTACAGAAAAAAGATTGGAGGGCTATACGCCAAAATAATCGTAGTTATCTATGGATGATAAGATTATAAATAATACTCTTTTTGACTGTATATTTTCTAAATGGAGAAAGAGAAGTAGGGGAGAGAGGGAGGGGGAAAATTAAAAAGGGGGAGAAGAAGAGAAAGATGAAAAAGAAAAGTTTTTCTAAAAGAAAATCCATACTTAGATTAAAAGGCAAATGCAGAGCAGCTTTTAACAGCCAGCGCAGGCTGTACCCCTCCAGACAGACTCCAAGGATCACCGTTCACTGACTCTGATGTTAGCAGTGCCCCCAGCTATCTTATCCCTTATCGATGGCCAGCTCAAACCTGCCCTCCCCAGTGAATGCCTTCCATAACACTTTGGTCCAAATTCCTTGAGTCCCAATCACCAGTACACACAGCATTTAATCACACTGCAACTGTTGTTAGGTGCATTTCTCAGCTGCCCTCTCTAGAATGTAGCTAAGAGCGGAACCCGACAGCTCCTTCCCCTGTGGACCCAGAGAGCCTAACAGTCTGGCACACAGCGAAGCTCATCAAGTTTGGCAAAGAATAGGGAACTTTTACAAGCTTGACAAACACCGCCAAAAGCAATTCTACTTTATCTCAATATTGTGATAAGTGGCCACACTACCAAAGACAGTGGCTAATTTCTTCTTCCTCAAGAAATCTGCTTTGCCTTTGAAGGAATTAACCTTCATTGCACCCTTCTGGGGTCCCCGATTTAAAATATCTACTCGTTTTTAAAGCAGATCTACCTGGAAGAGCCATCTCTATGGTTTTTGGGAGGGGCCACAGCTGTTGCCTAGTCGAAAAGATGCTCATGGAAAATCAGGACACCCAGATTCCAATCCAGGCCTTGCCAGGCTCCAAGAAGGGATTTGATCCAGATGATTTCTAAGAATAAAGTACCACTCCACATGGCTGTAAACACCACAGACAACAGTAAATCAGAGGCCCAATATTCAGAACAGCATGAGGCCCAAGAGAGGTGACAGTGAACAAGAAGAGGCAATTCCAGGTGAGCTGGTGATGAGGCTTATGACAACTACAGTACAAAGAACAGAATCCAGAAAGTAGGCAGGAATATTCCTCGCTCCCTTTAAAAAACAACTATGCCACCACTGCCTCTTTCCACCCACAGAGCCCTGTACCGTGCTGGGGAGAAAGGAAGACTGTAGAAGACAGTTCAACAATAGGGCATTACCAGACAGCTTAATGACTTACTTCAAGCTTTCTAGAACATCAGTGATTTCAGTTCAGGGACGTAGCTAGTAACAGGTATACAAAGACACCTGATCAAACTTCGCAACAGGTCAAACTGCCTGTTAATGAGTCATTCTTTTTTGTAGTCCTCGTATGAATATTTTAATGAGAAAGTCAGTATGGCTTGATTATTTCCCTAGTAGACTATAATAAGCTAGTAGTGGGCAGGAGCCATATCTGCCTAGCTCATCACTATGTCACCAGTGCCCAGCAGGGTGCCTGGCTTATAGTAGCTACCCAACCAGTGTTTTCAAAATAGTTTATTTTTTTTACAAAAGCAGTATATATCTTTTGGTACGTAACGGTGTTTTCAGAAGAACTTTCTATATGATTCTTCTTCTAGATATTATTTTTAAGGGTTGCCTAACATTCCATTGTGCAGGCATACATAATTACTTTAATAAATCCCCTATTGCTGGATATTTAGGTTTCCAACTTTTCACTATGGTAAACAGTTCTGGGATGAATAATGGTCTTAATTATTTCCTAAAATAAACTTCTAGAAGTAGAATTGCTGAATCAAACAGTATGTAAGCATCTATGTCATCCTACTCAAAAGCTACCCTCCATTCCTTTTTCTTGAAGGACAATTGCCATTAACTTCATTATTTATTATTTAGGTAAACTACTGTGGACTTCTCAAGCAAAGGAATTTCCTAAAATAGGTACCTCTGACATCAATACCCAAAGTCCTAAACTGTCCTCTCCAGACCTATTTTTGGTGCCCATCAGACCCAGAAATCTGAGCAGCAGCATCTGCTCAAGTGGTCCTCTGCAATCCTCCCAATGCTCAGCCTCCTCTTCTTGCCTACTGGAAAACAAAACTACATTGTAGCATCACATCTTACTCTCCTCCTTTTCTACAACTAAGTTAGCTAGGCTTCCATGATGTCAGCTATATCATTTTGTTTCTCATTTATTCAGAGGAATAACCAAACCTGTCCCACCGGTAGGACACAGAAATGTCAAGTCCGATATAACTGCAATGAGGCTACGTCTGTGTGTGTGTGTGTCTCCTGCCTTTAGAGAGTCACTTCTCATTAGTACCTACAAAAAGGGGAAAGAGAGCAATAAAGACCCTCAATGGCACAATTTTAACTTTTTATTCACTTTCATAAAAATGGACCTTTGAGAGATCTTCCAGATGAATTTAACAAAAGCTTTAGATACTCCCCAGAAAAATGCACACACCTAAAGTGATAAGTTTGATTTCAGTGGCTTTGTGAAACCCGTCCAAGGACCCCAATGAGAACCCCTGGGCTACCAATAGAGTCTTCAAACAAATGGCCAAAAAGAGGCTTAAGAAATTCCTGAGAGTATTCTCACCATCCTGTCCTTGTTTCTAAAATCAAAGGGAGGGGGAAAGCTGGCTGTGTTCAGAGCCCTATGGAAAGTTGGAATACTGCCCAGCACAGCTGCTGGCAACTTTGTAGAGTCTTTCAAAATAACTTGGGTGTCACTACTCCAACAGCAGCAGTAAAGCAAATGTCAAATTACCGACCTTGTGAATGGGTGGCAGAGCCATTAGGTGGCATGGGTGAGGCTTTGCCTCCTGACCACCTGGCACGTCACATATTCATTGACTTGATTATTGTTTCTGCTCCATTACCAAGAAAAGTCCGCGCAGGCAGAGATTGCTTTGTTCACATCTATATTATATCCTCGGCCTCATCCAAGTCAAAACTGCTGGTCTCAATGATTCGGAAGGCTTTGGCGAGAGACAGGTCATCCACTAAAAGACTTCCACAACAGTAAAGACATACATAGAACATGCTATGCATTTGGGGCCATAGGGTGAGGAGAATGAACAGCCAGGAGGAACAGGGACAGGCTCTAGGATAATATCAGGGAGAAACACAAGAGGAAGAACTACAGACCACATGGCGAAAATCTGAACAACTTGGGTACAGACAGAAAATCCCAGGGCAGTCGGTCCAAGTCTCACATATGGTCCACATAGTCAAGTGAATGGTCAACATGACCCAGAGTGAGCAGAAAGGGAATTGGTATTCCCTCCCTCTCCGATGGAGAATCTCTCTGGGTCACCCCCTGCTGCGACTTCCCAAGGTCGCCTCAACAACTGGCAATGCTGCCCTGCACCAATGCAGGCACACGCCAGGAGCTTTCATTTGACAACACTGTGACAGAGTGGTTATTATTCCCATTTCACAAGAGAGAAAGCCAGTGCTCCAAAAGGCCAGTCACACCTGTCCCCATTTGTTCTCTCTCCATCTCAGGTGGGTGACCAGGGCCTTTTCCGACATCCTGTTGGTCCCATGGCTTCTTCTCCAGTGTGCAACCAGCTCTCTTCCTCCACCTGTCTGAGCAGCTTCACCAGCCACTGCCCGCCTGTCCTCACACATTTTCCTCTCCCCTTCCAGTCTCCTCAGTAGAAATAAACTCTTCTTTTTGGGCGTCAGGCACATTCGCAGCCCCATCCCCTTTTCAGACATCTACCCAAACTGTCAGCCTGTGCTTGTCAAGAAGGTAAAAAGTTCCCAGTAAAGCACCTCCCTTCCCATCAGCTGCCATTTGTCTCCCCTTCCTGACTTCTCCAGCCTTTGCTACCACTGGGAGGGGGTCATCTCCTTCAGCCAACCGTCCCCACCTCCTTAGGGATAGTGCTCTTGAGGTCAGCTCTCCACCACCCTGCCCCCAGGACCTTTTGCTTCTACCCCCAACTTTACATAACCTGTGACTCCTGGGAGCTCCAATCCCAACCTGAGTATCATCCACCCACCCAGTTCAGCCACAGAACCCCCACCCCATAACCTGAGATTAGTCACCACATGCCTCATAATTTGTCCTTATATAATGTTAGTTATAACGTCCTTCACGGATTCACATAGTATGCCTGAATGAAACTTTTTAAAAGACTGAATATTCCACATTCTCCACCTTTAACAGAGATAGCCTGCCAGGAGGGGGCATCAAATACCACCTGGAAAATACAAATAGTGAAGACTCAATCTCTTATTGCTGTTTCTATAAAGTGGTTTGGACACATAACTAAACAGGATTGGGAATGGCGGTTCTGAAATAAAATTCTTTTTTATTAACACCATAATAAAGGACTGATGATATGGCGTTCATGAGCAACTCCTGTCTGGTGTACCCTAATTACAGGACTCATGCCTTCTGCGGACCAGATGGCTAGGGGTTAACTAACCCAAACTCTCCATTTGCAGGTAAGGAAGCAGAGGCCCAAGTTTGCCAAAGTCACAGCTTGGCATATATGCTTTAGCCGGTATGTTGTTTATAAGGAATATTAAGCAAGGAAGGGAGAAAGGGAAAGAGGAAAGCAAGGGAGGAAAGCAGGAAAAAGAAAACAAAGAAAATGAGAAAAGCAAACCAGTGAAAAAAAATTAAAATGGAATTCAGCACATTGCCAAAACCTGAGGGGCAATAAAATAAAACCCTGTTTTTAATAGTCTCTCTTTAAAAAGCTTATTATTACCTTAAAGACAGAAAGTCATTCATCTTCTCTAGGTTTTATATTCCTAGGAGATAGCTAAAATTTAACCACATTTTTTTTTTAAGAAAAACAAGTAAAGTGTCAAGTGCTCCCTATGACTTCCTAAGTGGTTTTCAAGTGCAGGTCTCAGTTCCCCTTTGCCGGCTAACCACTCACAGCAGGCATCTTCCTAGATGCCTCTCTGCTGTCGGAGTTATCTCACCAAAAATGGAAACCCCCAAAATAAAAGAAAAAAAATAATGAAAAAACCACTTCCAGTTCCATCTACCTTAACCTATGGCATCAGCTACTTTCTCAAGTGTGCGGCTACACAGGTGACCTTCTCTGTCCAGCCCCGCCCCGCCCCCTGGGGGCTTGGTGTGTAGCTGCACCCGCTACCGTGGTAATAGCATTTATCTGTGGACACGTGTTTCCCCAGTTAAGCTCTCAAAGACCCAGACCCCATCTCACTCATCTCTGTCTCTCAAGGCTCAACAGGGCATCTAGCCCATAGCAGACCTTCAGCACATGTTTACAGCTACTGTAAACCCCAGGTTATAAAAAGACCAGACTTGTTAGCATATGTAAACAGGTCTCTCTGGCCTCCCTCATCTTTCCTTAGCAATTCCCTCATCCCCTCTTGCCCCATCACATCCTCTCACCAAGCAACAAGCTATTCCTGGCTGCCAGGGCCATGGCAGAACCTGACAACTAGTACAGGGAAATCTGCCCTGAAGTTTCTTCCCAAATACAATTTATACATACTTTCTCCTCTAAATGAATTCTAAGTCCCAATTTCCTACAAAATCTTTCAACTCTAAAAATCTCTCATTCCACAGTTTGTGTAACATTGCTTGAAATGCAGCCTCAACTTCCAAATGGAAAACTGCTGTAATAACAGCAATTCACACTTCTTGAGGCCTTCCTGTGTGCTGGCCTTGTACTAAGCCTGAGCACACAGGTTACCTGGAGATGAATATACAGACCTTTTTTTTTTTCTTTTCTTTTTAAGGGGCTTCCTACAAACAGACAGTTTTATACTACAATTAACCCAGTCAACTTAGATTATCTTCTGCCTCTCCACTATCAGACTATGTGTCCTCATACACTTTCAATTTCTCTGTGCCTGAATTTTCCCAAAGGGATAAATGGTGGACACAAAGCTTTTCTGTGCCTATGGCAGGGAGTAGAGAGGGTAGGAAAAAAAATAAGAAATAAAAATAAATCAGGGCATCTTCCTGAGATGAGATGCATTAGATGGCACTTCATGCTTCTAATGAGTTTGTCTTGCATTTCCAAATTTTCTCTCCATCCTAGGTTATCATCCATCTTGGCCATGTCAGAAACACTTGTAGAGATGAAAAGCAAATTTCTGCTCTGCACTGTTCAGACATGCCTCTGCTGGCCTAGATAAACAGGCCATGTGAGTTCAGTTTTTATTTCATAAACTGAAAATCTTTTAAACTTCTGAATCTGAAATCATCTCACCTGACTATAACTACAAGTAGGAACAGCAGGCTCCTCACAAACATTGTTTATGGCAGTAGTTCTCAAAGAATGGTCTCTAGACCAGCAGCATCAGCAGCATCTGGGAACAAGTCGAATGAGTAAACTACCAGGCCCCACCCAAGCTGCTTACATCAGAAACTCTGGTTGGGGTGGGCCCAGCATGGGGTGTTTTAAGGAGCCTCCAGGTGATTCTGATACACACTGAAATTTGGGAACCATCTGCATAAGCTCCCAAGGTCAGGGGAATGCCCTGCTGGGCTACCCTGTGTTTCACAATTCTATGTAATTATGATGGCTATCCACCAACGGCACCTACTCTGGTAATTTTTGCCAACTGGCAAAGGCTCCAAACACTAAACTCCTTTAGGGCACTTTGCTGGGCAAATGACTTGTGCCCCACTCTCCTCAGCTCTAAAAAGGGAAATAATAATAATATCCAGCTCATAGGACTATCACAATGGTCAATAGCTTGGACAGTGTTTGGCGCAGGTCAGCCTTCAACAATACAACACTAAAAACTAGAAATACAGCAAAATAAAAATTGCTTCCTGTATGCTAACCACCTGACTTCTTCTATCCACTCCAGTCCAGAGCCCTTACTGAGGACATCCAGGATTGACAGAGATGGCACCTGGCTCACTGTCTGTCAAGTATTTACTTATTTTGTCTACAACATGAACACCCACCACATACCCAACAATGTGCAAAGAAAACCCAGTCTACAGAACTGTACCCCCAATAGCTCTTTCTAGACAAAAGCCATCCAACTCTGGAGCACAAGGCCTCACATACCTATCCCGAAAGAGATACAGAAGAAACACAACAAATATTAACAAAAGTAGTCGTAAGAATAGCTAACATTTATGTTGTGATTATCTTATTCCAGGAACTAAGTGTCTGATAAATGTTAACTTATGTAGCTCTCACAACCCTGTGAGGCACCTACTGTTATTACACCTGCCCATAAGGGTTAGGGAACTAAGGCATAGAAGGTTTACATAATTTGTCTATGGTCCCACAGCTCCTAAATGGTAAAGTCAACATCTGAACACAGGCACTCCAGCTCCAGAATCAGTGCTCTTAGCCACTGTACTATGTGACGGAGTTACTAGCTATCTAGACATCTACCAGCCACTTGTTTTCACTGATCCTAAAGCAATGACTTTTAAGATAAATTTAGACAAAAAAAATCCACTGTCATAGGGTTCAATACTAGGCCCTCAAAGTTCTGGCAGAAATTGTTGCTCTGGCCCCTTTTCCCACTCCTAACCTAATTCAACTCAAGACAATTCAAAACTCTCACAGAACAGCATTTCTCTTTCTTATAACTCCCCTGACATCGTACCACTTAACCTAATTGTATACCGTCCGTCACATAAGGTTCTCTAATTCTTTCTTGTATATTAGTTATTTCTTCCACACTGGACTGCAAAATTCCTTGTAATTATCCATACTTTCTGCGAAGCCCCACAAAACTAGGTAGAAGTATAGGCTAGCATATGTAGAATTAGAGAGTGTTATACAATCAATTGTTTGGCTTATTCACTTTGCTCTTCTGAAACTTCTTAGTTATCAACCCCTAAGAAGCAGAATAAAACTATGAAGTTGATACTATTTAAAGCCAGCATTTGGGAAGATATTACATCAACATTCACTGAGCAAGATCTATACTGCCTGACTCTCCTACATTATTTCCTTTAAATCCCTTGGCAGCCTCCTAGGGGATGCTATTGAGATCCAGTTAGAGTGAGCAAGGACCCGGGCTACAAAAGGTGAGTAATCTGCCCAATACCACTCAAGGCTAGTGAATGGAGACCTGAGATTAAAACAAGATCAGTCTCAAAAGCCCCTACTCTGCCTTCCTTTAAGGTTTAGACTAAGAAGCCCAGACTCAAATTCTCCTCAAAGCAACGCTATCAAAAAGCCATTTTTAAAAGATGGGATGATAACCATGTTCATAGATAGAATTTCAATATTAGCACAGAATAGGTATCGGTTCTCCCCATATTAGACTACACAATGCACTGCCAACTATATTTCCAGGACTTTGTTGAGAACTTGACAAGTATTCCAAACTGCATAGGAAAGAATAAAGGTCCACACATAACCAAATTCTAAAACAGAAGAGCAAATAAGGGGCTCACCCTGCCATATAAGACACACAGCAAAGCTATAATTAATAAAAAATAATTTGACATAGAAACAGACATGACTGGAACACAATAGAGAACTCAAAAACATACCCCCATGAAGAATCTTAAAATCAGCATGTTGAGTTTAATGCGAACAGAGTTTCAGGGTAAGGGTAAAGTTCTGGAAATTCACAGTGGTGATGGTTGCACAATAATATGAATGCACTTAATGCCGCTGAATTGTACACTTCAAAGCAGTTAAATGGTAAATTTATGTCTATTTTACCACAATTTTTTAAAAGATTCAGAAAATTTGTATGTTGAGCGAAAGGAATCAGAAAATGAAAACTAAGCTATAGTGGCAGAATGCAGATCAGTGGTTACCTTACTGTGAGAAGACAAAAAGTAGAATGGAGTCCAAAGGGGTCAACAGAAAGTTCTGGGGTGATGAAAATGCTTTATATCTTGGTTGTGGTGGTTTCACTGGTATATACATGTCAAAAGTCATCAAATTATGTACTTTAAATGGATGTAGTTTACCATACATAAATTATAACTCTTAATAAAGTTGAAAAAATAGACTCAGGGTGTGCATGTGGGAACCTGATGTATGATAAAGGATGTTCCACAATAAAAATTAGGAAAAGAATACACTGTTTAACAGATAATTTGGGGAAAACTGGCTCATAAAATGGAAAGGAAAAAATAAAGCTGCATTCCTTCTTTATGCCATATATAAAGATAACCTCAAAGATATGAAAGCCCTCATTGTGAAAGTTAACTAAGAAGCTGACAGAACAAAATATAGAGTATCTTTGTAATTTTGGAGTAAGAAAGAACACTCTAAGACTCCTAAAGTGCAACATAAGGCAAAAATTAATGGATTTGGGCTCTATCAAAACTAAAATTTTCTGAAAGTAACCACTGACAGATGGCAGAATGAGATTAATATCTAAAATATACAAGAAACATCTGCAAATCAATACATTACAAAAACAGACTAAAGCTGGTCAAAGACACTGTAATAACTAACAAATATATTAAAAGACACTCAAATTCCCTAATAAATTCACATTTAAACAATGAGATGCCACTTTATAACCATCAAATATTGGTAAAATTAGAAAGATTTTACCAACCATTAGCAAGGATGGGGGGAACCAGGAACCCTCACACACTGATATGGGAGTGTCAACCAAATCAGCAGCACTGGAGGATAATTTGGCAGTGTCTAGTAAACAGAGTTGTGCTGGTTCTCTTTTACCCAGCCATGCCCCTCCTGAGTATATACCCTTAGAGCAGTGGTTCTCAAACATTCCCATGCATTAGAATCTCCAGGCCGGGCATGTTAAAATACGTTGACGTGGTCTGCCTCCAGGGTTTCTGATTCAGGAGGTTTAGGCTGGGACCTGAGAATCTGCATTTCTAACAGTTCCCAAGTGATGCTGATGCTTCTGGGTGTGGACCACTCTGAGAGCCACTACTCTAGAGATATTCTCACACCCACCAGTAAAAGAATGTTACAGAATGTTCATCACAACTTTGCTCGTAGTAAGTAAAAGTAGTGGGTGCGCAGCAAGCCAGCAGTACTAGCAGCAGTCACAGCAGTGTACTAGATGAACCTGCACTAATATAGGTCTCAGAAGTAAAATGTTGAATAAAAGTCTTTCAACTTTCATGAATGTCTTAAAATTTCCATAATAAAAAGTTTTAAGTTGAATGAAAAAGAAACCAAATGAAATCTATAGCACAGTACCACTCATGTAATTGAAAGCACGCACAAAATAACATGGCATCCTTAACAAAGATACAGACATACCCAAGAACATATTCAACAGAGGAGAGGGGGCGCCTCTGAAGGAGAGGAGAATGTGGGTGGGGAAAAGAAAAAAGAGGAAAAAAAAAAAATAAGGAAGAGGCATTGCATAGGAAGAGGATCTTATGCCAAAAACTGAGTAATGTTAACTCAACCCTCAGCACCAGAGCTCTAAAAGGTAAAAACCATCAAAGCTATCTCTAAACACCCACTCTACTGTATTTACATACAATGTTACTTCAGTTAAAGCGTAGCAGCTTTGCAGGGTAAGGGGGGCAGATGAGCTGCCTGAGGGGGAAGGGGGATCTTTCTGAAATACCAGCTAGGGGTGGTTTCAGGTCCCCAGAATCCAACCTGCTACTGAGCTCTGAATTTTCCTTCTTTGGCATATTAGTATTTAAAAAGAAGCTGGAGATCTTGGCTTTTGGCAAAGGAAGTGTGTGTCTACATCTGTGTCTATGTCTCTTTTTGGTGTTTGTCTGTGGATCCATGGGTGTCTATGTGTGCGCGATGTGTTTACTTGTGCAAGTAAAGAGGAATGTGGAGGGCAGCAGAGCACTTAAGTGGACAATGAGCCACACTTGTTGATTAGCCACTCAGTTCCATTTTACTGAAACCAGAAGTCTGTTACAAAACCAAGTTATCTTCCTGTCCCCACTAGCCCGTCCCCTTTCTTCACCTTCCCATCTCCCACATCCTGGACTGATCTGAAACGCTGTCCTCCGGTGATTTCGTAGCTTATTAAAGTTACACGCTTTATAGCCAAAATTCTCGGAATGTGATAGAAGATGATAAATGACCATTTATATTCCTGGGTCTTTATGGGAAACTTCAAAATCCTTAATACCAGGCATGCCATGACAAGTCTTCCAGAAGAGACTGCTGTGGCTATAGCTACCACTCAAAAAAGGCAAAGAAAAAGCCATCTATAATCTGTCATATCCCCACAAGGGCACACTGGCCACAGCTTCTTCCAAGGACCATCAAACAGTCTACCATAAGAAGTGATAGGAAAATGTATGGAAATCGGAAAAGAAAAAGAAATCAGAAAAGAAAAATTCTCACTGAATGAATTTATGTGAGAAAGTGCAACAGATCCTTCTGGCAGCAACATTAAGTAAGCCAAGCCCATGCCTGGAAAGTGTCTTCAGGGGAAGAAGAAACAGCTAGACATCTGAAGGAAGAAGCAGAACTGCTAAGGTAAAATGCAGAAGAAGGAACTGGCCAAACACTCACGCTTCCCCCCAAAGACTGGGGTGATTATCCCCCCGTTCAAACAATCCAGAATTTTTATTCCCAAAACATTATTTTGTCTTTTCTACAGCAGTACTTCTCACTGTATGATAAAGCTTTGGGAATTCTAGAGTTTCCTGAAATGCTTTGTATCAAAATCAAGTTTTGATATTTGATATGCAGAAGGTGCACTTTTTAGTTTAAAAAAAATGTATGACAGCTATATGTATGAATCCTTTAGATTTTTCTAAGATATGTCAGCAAAGCACATCTGTCTTTCCAGCTAAAGTGCAGGATCTGTGATAATTTGAAAATTAAAGGACTTAACTATGGGGGAGAAAAAAGGGTTGAGTTTTCAAGCTGAAATTAAATGTTTCTAGTCAACACAGGCAATTCTAACTTGTAAAAACATACAAGGTTATTTAAGTGTCAAAACTTACTGACAAGCTTCTATTACAGAAACATTTTAAAATTTCAGTTGAATAAGCAACTTTCAAATATTTACAAGTGAGGTACTGTGCAGGATGCTAGGTATCCTCAAATGAATAAGACACTTTTAATAACTGTGTCCCTTTAATGTCAATTTAATCCATCCCTTGAATTAGTTTATTTAAAAAATATATATGCTTTCTCCTATTTGAAATAGCTCACTACCAGCACTGAAGAGCTGCAAAAACGAAAAATATGCATAGTTTAAAAAGCAATGAAGAAATCCAAAAGACCAGGGCCTCCAGACCTAAACAGAAAGCAAGATAAAGAAAGTGAGCTGCTACAGGCAGAAGGCAGCCAGCTCCTGGAGGTTCCCCCAAAGCTGGAGCCTCCAAAAACAGGCACAAGCTGCTGCTGCTGCTGCTGCTGCTGCTGCTGCTGCTGCTGCTGCTGCTGCTGCTGTTGCTGTTGCTGGCATGCTTGGTTAAGGCATGGCTTCAGAACTGGAAGACTGCCACCTGCTGAATCACCAAACATCCCTGGGCTTCCCTTGGAGCACTGACCAGACAGGGACCCATCCCCCACCTGTCTTCTCCTGTGGACATCTTACACCCGGAGAAAATAAACACTCGTCCGCACAGGCCAAAATAGCCGCCAACCCCGTTACGCCCCGGCGGCACATCCCGTTGCTACGTCACTAGGCCCACTCCTCTTTCTGCCCACTCGGTTCCCCCTGAATGTTCAACCCCCAGTGTCAGGAAGCGTGGGGAGTTCACAGCACACCATGACAAGCACTTAACACTTCCACATCCAGACAGCCAACCAAAAACACCTCCAAATCTGAAAGCAAAATAACCTGTCCTAACAGCTTTAAGGTAAATGTCAAGGAAGCTAAAATAGTAGGCAGACCCAATAACAGAAAATAAACTTCCCTTTCAGAGAGCAGCTTTTACTCTTAGTTTCATAAGCATATACCGCTGAAGTCTGTACTGTTTGAAGGTGAAAAGAAACATTTGAGGAGCACCTAAATGGATGCTCTTCACTCCCTCCAGCCATGGCAACTCTTGTCCTGATATTTATTTACTCGCGACTCCCAAGAGGGAAACAAGCGTTAACCAGAACGCGCCAGACTGAATCCGTTACCTGGACTAGGACATCTACTCGGACAAACAGAAGAAGCTGCAAACCCGAGTCTGGGTTAAGACCGTGGGAGACACAGCCGCTGCTGCCCTTGGCAAGTAGCCTCGGGATCACGAAGACCTCTCACTCACGAGGAGAGCCGCGTCCAGGATAGACTGTCCAGTTCCACGCTGCGCCCATGGCTCCTGCAGGCCTTACCCCTAAACACCCTCATCCAGGAGAGGCAGCCCCGCGGGATCTCAAAGAGCCTCTCTTTACCTGGAGACTGTTTTGCATCCTGGGATGAGAGCTCGCTCCTCTGGGAAGGGGGTCCCATCTGCTATGTTGTCGGGGAGCAGAGGGGATAGAGGAGCCGCGGCGGATGGGGTCGTGGGGGGATCCCGAAACCCTAGACGCCTGGCCGGCTGCCATCTGGCCCGGAGATGCCAACTGTCACGCCGCCGCCCAGAGAGTGGGGGTGGGGCCGTGAATTGGGGTCGGTTCCTACGGGTCTCAGGACACCGGACCGGTCACTGCCCGAAGGCGACTCGTCTCTTGCTTCTTTGGCCCAGTCATCGTCCGCTCGTCCCAGTCTGACACTAGAAAGCCTTCCAGCCCGCATGAAGCACCTCTGAAAAGGTGCCCAATGACGCCCCCGCCATGCCACCCCAACTTGGTCCAGGAGCCCCGCGGGCGGCCCGCCCCCTCGAAGCCCAACCACTGGACCGCCCCCTGCGCCTACACCCCAGGAGTGGTGGCGCGGGGGGAGTGCCCGCCAGGTACGCACGCGACACCGCGCGGGCTGCGCTCACGCCCCCTCGCCCCGGGGCGGCCCGCACTCCGCTCCTCGGCCTCAGGCCAAGCCCGTAAGGAAGGTGTCTTATTGGCCCCCGGAGATCGGTTTTCTCCCCCAGCCCCACGACTCACTTGCACCGCAGTCGCGACAGCCGCCGGAATTCCGCCCGCCGAGCCCCTCGCCGCGGAATGAAATCCGGGGCAGGACAGCGTCGGAGCTCCGCACCAGATCGCGCTCTCCAGCCGGCTGGCGGGGCGCAAGCAGCCTTTCCTGGCCGGCCTTCCCCGCTCCCGTCCTGCCTGCCGCCGCCGCCGCCGCCGCCCCGGCCGCTGCCTCCCTGGTGCGAACGCTTCCGACTTGCCACTGTGAGCCTCCCGGGCTGCGGAGCATGCCCAGTCCGCTGCCCGACCCGGCCCGGCTTCCCGCGCGACGCGAATCCGCTCCTCCGGGTATTCACAGCGGCCGGGAGGGCGGGGAGGGTGGGCGGTGTCCTCGGGGGGCCCTTCCCGGGACCGCGGGCAAACCCGGCGGGTTATACACCAAGGGGCCGCTGAGTTTGGGCCCTTTTTATTTTACTTTTAAGTACCTGGAAGCTCGGAAGGCGATTGTTTTCCCCAACAAGGAGAAATGCCTCGCTTGCACATTTTTAGTGTGCCGTTTATTGAGGTCGGACAGGAGCCAAGTATTGTGGTCAGAAGCAGGTTACGACTTGGGGCGAAGCCAGAGTTGGGGAGCTGGAGCTGATCAGAACAAGGAACGCAAACTCGGCCTTCTGGAGTCGGGCTCTGGGGCAAGGATTGCGAGCTAGCGGAGGCTTCTCTTCACCGAGTTTAAAAGCTGCGACACTTGTGATTAACTCCTGATTGATCGATCATTAAATAGGGACGGACCTAGGCCTCTACAGACCATTTTCAAACCTCTTTCCACAGTCCTTCATATCAAAAGCAAAACAGCCGCCTGCGGTGCCACCGCAGCGAAGCCAATCAGAGCCGGGAAGGCCAGACCAGCTGTAACGACTGCGGGAGAGACTCACACCGCGTGAGGGCCGTTCCGCTGGTGGGGCCCCACCTCACACCCGCCCCTCGGAGTTGCGGGGAAAACCCGGAGAGGGATCGCGCTTGAAAGGAAACACTGCGCATGCCCAGTATTCTGAGCTGGTGCAGGTTGCCCGAAGGAAGGTTTTCCTCGACTCCCTGAGCCGGACTCCTGCACCCGAGTTAGGTGCGGGCAGCCGGGAGAGCTGGCCTCCCGACGCAGCGCCCTCCCTTTCTGGACCGTCCGCGCGGCACCCCAGTGGCGGAGAGGCAGCCCGAGGCTACGCCTCGGGTGGGGACGGAGACTCGACCAGCGGGGGAGGGGTCGCGGGGCGGTATCGCAGTGACACGTGACTGTCCGCGGCGCTTCGGGCAGCCATCTTCTGCTGGGCCACCCGGCCGCGGGCGATCGGAGCGCCCTTTTCCCCGCCACGCCCTCCCATAAGGCTCTACCCTCCGCTTCACACCTGCCCGGGGCGCCGCGATCGTTGCACTGGGGCTAGGATTGCCGGGAGGACAGGCTCTTGCGGGGCAAAAAGCAAGAGCTGCGAAAAGCAGAGGGCAGCTCCGGGGGCGGATGGCGTCTTCTTTTACCCAGAGGGGTCTCTTTTCCTAAAGCAAGAACACCGCTGCTCCAGCCGCCTCCTCGTTCTATTTCCTGCAGAAGAGGCGTGATGTGTTGGCAGAAGCATCTGGACAGAGTCCGTCGCTCTTCCCTGCAGTGCAATATCCCACAGCCCTTTCCGGTGGGCAGCTTGGATGGTGA
>NW_011888849.1:5425702-5452684 GCF_000151845.1 Pteropus vampyrus | reverse complement strand
GGGTGGGCGGTGTCCTCGGGGGGCCCTTCCCGGGACCGCGGGCAAACCCGGCGGGTTATACACCAAGGGGCCGCTGAGTTTGGGCCCTTTTTATTTTACTTTTAAGTACCTGGAAGCTCGGAAGGCGATTGTTTTCCCCAACAAGGAGAAATGCCTCGCTTGCACATTTTTAGTGTGCCGTTTATTGAGGTCGGACAGGAGCCAAGTATTGTGGTCAGAAGCAGGTAACGACTTGGGGCGAAGCCAGAGTTGGGGAGCTGGAGCTGATCAGAACAAGGAACGCAAACTCGGCCTTCTGGAGTCGGGCTCTGGGGCAAGGTTTGCGAGCTAGCGGAGGCTTCTCTTCACCGAGTTTAAAAGCTGCGACACTTGTGATTAACTCCTGATTGATCGATCATTAAATAGGGACGGACCTAGGCCTCTACAGACCATTTTCAAACCTCTTTCCACAGTCCTCCATATCAAAAGCAAAACAGCCGCCTGCGGTGCCACCGCAGCGAAGCCAATCAGAGCCGGGAAGGCCAGACCAGCTGTAACGACTGCGGGAGAGACAAAAACTTCGTGAGGGCCGTTCCGCTGGTGGGGCCCCACCTCACACCCGCCCCTCGGAGTTGCGGGGAAAACCCGGAGAGGGATCGCGCTTGAAAGGAAACACTGCGCATGCCCAGTATTCTGAGCTGGTGCAGGTTGCCCGAAGGAAGGTTTTCCTCGACTCCCTGAGCCGGACTCCTGCACCCGAGTTAGGTGCGGGCAGCCGGGAGAGCTGGCCTCCCGACGCAGCGCCCTCCCTTTCTGGACCGTCCGCGCGGCACCCCAGTGGCGGAGAGGCAGCCCGAGGCTACGCCTCGGGTGGGGACGGAGACTCGACCAGCGGGGGAGGGGTCGCGGGGCGGTATCGCAGTGACACGTGACTGTCCGCGGCGCTTCGGGCAGCCATCTTCTGCTGGGCCACCCGGCCGCGGGCGATCGGAGCGCCCTTTTCCCCGCCACGCCCTCCCATAAGGCTCTACCCTCCGCTTCACACCTGCCCGGGGCGCCGCGATCGTTGCACTGGGGCTAGGATTGCCGGGAGGACAGGCTCTTGCGGGGCAAAAAGCAAGAGCTGCGAGAAGCAGAGGGCAGCTCCGGGGGCGGATGGCGTCTTCTTTTACCCAGAGGGGTCTCTTTTCCTAAAGCAAGAACACCGCTGCTCCAGCCGCCTCCTCGTTCTATTTCCTGCAGAAGAGGCGTGATGTGTTGGCAGAAGCATCTGGACAGAGTCCGTCGCTCTTCCCTGCAGTGCAATATCCCACAGCCCTTTCCGGTGGGCAGCTTGGATGGTGATATTAATGATGATTACTTACGGAGCTCCTGAAACAATCCACTCTTTATTAGAAACTTTCTTTTCCCACCCCCTTCTGCCTATAAAAGCCTTCCATTTTGTAGAGTTCCTCAGAGTTCCTATTTGCTACATGGGATGCTACTTGATTATGAATTGTTGAATAAAGCCAGTTTGATCTTTAAATTTACTCCATTGAATTTTGTTTTTTAACAGATTTGGTGGCAGTGGTGGGATCCAAAGCAAACTTCTGACAGCATTTGGGGATAATGAGAAACACAGGTATAGCACTCACAAACCCCTTTTGAATTCTCTTTCTCACCATTTCCAAGAGCCGTGGATTAGTTCCTCTCAGTTCCAAGCCCTGCTCTCTTGCATTAAGTTCCCAATCTAATTGACTTTCCAATACAGGGCAAGTCAGCTTGAGCTGGCAGACAGTTCCGCCCAGAGTCCAAACCCCTAGCCTTTATTTTAGTCCACAATTCTCATTTAATTGGTGGAAACCTCAAACCCTTGATTCTGTTCCAAGATCCCCATGGGAGCTGTTAATGGTCCTTTGCAGTGCCCCATTTATGTGGAGCCCCCTGTCAATACTCCCCATTTGTTAAGATCTGCTGGTTCAATCCTTTCCCCAGTCCACTAATCCACAGTGGGAACTGGTGGTGGTGTGCACAGGACCTTCTCTTGACCAGGACGCAGTAACATCCCTTGGTTATTGTTGACATTAAGGTGAACATGTTTTGTCTTATTTTGTGTAGATAAAGGCTATCGCTAATGGGAATCTCAGGAGCAACCACAAAATTGATGGGCACCGGTTGAGCATTTAAGAGCTGTTAGACCTACCTCAAAGGCTCTCATGTTAGGATAAATTGGCCATGGAATATATTAGAATGACACTAGGTCACCCACAAACCTCAGGAAAATTCTTGTGCAATGAGGTACACTGTGAAACACCACACAATCTCAAAACTAGAGGCATATATTCACATAGGTATTATTTGGGCTCCGATAGACCCAAAAGCTTAGCTAAAATAAATAAACTAATTAAATGGGATCCTTAAAATCTAAGGAGTTAAGCACACCACCTTCCGGCACACCTGCTTATTTTATGTCTAAGAACTGCATTCCTGGAAGCTATAAATATCTAGCAAAAGGGCAAAATCTTATTAAAAACAACCTATGATTACAGTGGCCATTATGGGGAACATTCCAGTTAGATAAGATCATTTAAGAAGTACACTTAAAGGCTTCCAGATCAAACAGAATGGCATACCTCTTTTAATGGTATTGCAGAAAGCTCCATAAGGCTTCAAAATTCCAAAATAGTTCATTGAAAGATTTATTGTAAAAGGCTAATGAAAAATTAAAGGGATACCTAAAACAATGACTATAAAACTGACAACTCCTACTGTTCCCCTCTGTCCATAGTTATATGAGTCCTCATTCTAGTAATCCTCTGTCTGAATTGCCTTTTCACTCTGAAAAAAAAACTATCAAGTAGTTACTTTTTAAAATAAGACCATCCGAGATGCTTCTTCAAGTATCTTTCATTCCTTGGTCAAAGGACAAACTAGGGGCTATAGTTAAAAATTTTTTCCTAAACTCTGGGAGTATTCTCAAACATTTCTATAAATGGATTACTTCCTCAGATTAATGGATTGCTAAAAAGGCAGAAAACAGGTTGGGAGGTCACCATTCTGAATGAACTCACGATCATAGCTGAGCACTTTGAAAGGACTTTAGAACAAGACTGTAAACAAAGTCCACCAAGTTAGGGCCTTACAGAGACCCCCATATCAACCCTCAAAGGAGGACCCCCATATGGGCCACTCACAGAGGTGAGGAGACCCTGATGGATTTTCTGGTTAACTTCCACATTATTCCCTTTAATAGCCAAGGGGAAACTAAAATGCAAATTAATGAAAAACCTGGCCAAATTCTCTTAGTTTCCAGAGCTACATCCTCTACTTTAAACCCCACTTGGAGCCTGCAGATAAGATCCTAGGAAAACTGGAAGAAGCCAGCTAAATGTGAGAATTCTTACCAGAGTCATCTCTCCCAAATGTCTATAATATCCAACAGAGATAGGGGAAATGAAAATATCTTTTGTACCCTCTTTGGGTACACTTCTTGAGTACAAGAGATTGTTCAATACTGCCCAAAATATTTACAGCTTGCCTGGCTGAAACCTGGCAAGATATCTGAAAGGCTTTAACAACTTGATAACCAGAAAGTTGCCCAAATTTGGAAGCTTATATATTGAGCCTAACAGAAATTTTCTTAGGCCTCCTCCCGTAAGCTAAATGTACTCAGAGGAAAAGAAAAACCTTCTAAAGCCCACTTAAAAAAATTTATGAGTAAATAACCTATGATATCACTTAGGTTGCAAACCAATTATTTGAGGAATTAAAAGCAACTGTCCTTATCTAACAAATCTTTGCAAAACCAGAAATGCAGTTCCAGACACAGCTTAAAGTCCACCTATTCCTTTTACCAATCCCCAAACCTCTCCTATTTTTCTCAAGGCTTGTAAGTATTGTGAAAAGTTCAGCCTTAGGAAACCAAAGTCCTTATTGGAAGAACTTGCATTCTTTCCCTGTGCCTTTGAAATGTAAGTGTTCTACAAACTTCAAGGAGGTAATTCTTATCAGAAGGAGAATGAAAGGGAGAGAGATCATTTGAAATTTAGGTGAATGGTAAAATCATGTGTTTTCTACACAAATATTGGTAAAACGCTTTAGCCAGTGGAACAGGTAAACTTAACTTATTCTAACTGCCAAAAGAAAATTTGGATCCAACTGTTCTTTTATAAACTAGTGAGTTTTGTATTATTGTATAAATGACTAAAATTTTAGAATGAAAGCAATAAGGTTTCTGTCTGCATCTGACTATCTTATTTTGTATATATATAATGTAAATGTATGTTATTTTTCTACCTCTGGATGGTATTGGCAAAATTAATTTGTAAAAGAGCTCTGTTTAATTGGTATAAAGAAAACTAAGTGCTTATATAAATTAAACTTTCAGAAATATAATAGAAACTAAGCCATATGTTTTTCAAGTTTACATGATCTAAAATAATCTTTAGTAAATAAAAGCTAGTTTAAGTTCATTTAATCAAAATAGATAACATCTTCAGAGTTATCAGCATTAAAATGCACATACACAAAATTTTTGTTCTGTCTAGGTTTACTAAAAGTCCAGTAAGTTTATCTTATCTCTGTTATAAAATTTGTCAACAAGAAAAATATCTTGCAGTGATGGTTGACTTTGTTTAATATCATATGCAGCTTTTGTGACTAATATAAACATAATTGTTAGGAAAAGTAAATTAAACAGATGTAAGTAGAATAAAAGGTTTTTAGGTGAAGTTTTCAAATAGTTTCCTCAAATATTTTTGGTAACCTGAAGCATTAAAGTTTTGCCGAGTTAAGTTAAATGATAGAAATTCACCAAATATCTAGAAGTCTAAATGAAATAAAATACTGAAACATTAATTATTGAATATAGGTTTATCTACTTTTGACTTCTTGTGGCCAAGAAGTTTAAGAGATTTAGTTTTGTTAGTAAAAATATCTTGTACCACAATGAAAAATTTAATGTGAAAAACATGTTTCTAAAATATATACATATAATGTATTTTAAAATGTGTTGATCAAGTGAATATCAAAAGCAAGCTGGTACAAAATTAGAATTTGGTTTTCTCTCTGTTAAAAGGACAAAGTTTTTTGGACTACTGGTCCACTCTTGATAAGACTGTAAAACTTTGTTTTGTTTTGTTTTGTTTTTGCCTTTGAAAATAATCTTCCTAGAAAATGAAGATTCTGTATTTTGTCAAAATTTTTTGTGTTGTCTTTATCAGGTGTTTGACTGCTTAAGAAAGCTGAATTTTCTTTATTAAAAAAGCTAAGGGTTTTTCTTACAGCTGTTAACTTTCTGCATTTGCCTGCAAACTCTTTGTCACTATGGTTAAATTAACGACTAAGTACCGTTTCACAGTGACCTATGATCCTATCTGACCAAATGTTTTTAAACCTTTTGATGTTTTTGACAAACTTTATCAAATCAAACTAACTTTGGGATTTTCTGGAGTGCTCCTGGAACATCTTAAAAGATTTGTTCTCCTTATTAAAAAAAAGAGAGAGAGAGATGTTAAGCTAATTAGGCTTATTTGATATGTTAAGTTACATGGGAAGCATTGTTATACAAGAAGTAATACTAAGCTCTCCTTCTGTTGTATTTGTATAGGTATATAAGTGTTCCAGAAATTGTATGAAATCTTTAAAGTTTGATATGTCCTGGGATAGTGTTATCATCATAATTCCAATAATTATTTTTAAATGTTGTGTGTCACAGAAATAACCTGATTTCCTTGTCAATTCCATTATAATGAACTCCCATATCTTTAACAATGAGCATCTTTAAGTCTTTTCAGAGGCAGTTATTATTTTACTCTAATGCTTTTACAAAAACGTTCAGGCAAAAGTACTTACTTCTTCAAGGAGATTCATGGAAATAATTTTGACAAATATGAGTTTCTGATACCTTTAAGATCATGAAACTGAACTGAGTAAGAATGTCTGGAACTAGTGAAAAACTGCATTCAAGCAATAACAAGAATTAATTACATGGGACTGAATGAACGAAGCAGGATGATTATAATTTTTATGACGTCTTCTTTGAAATATTGCTGGCTCTTTAATGGTTTTTTTTTTTTTTTTGAGGGAACTTTTTCTCTTAAGTTATGTATGACTTACAACAACTTGGTAAAGTTTACCTTTGTAAACAAAAATGAAATATTTACTTTTTCTCCCTACCAGATCCCACCAGAATTTAGAAACTCTTAAGTATTTTTTTCATAGTGATATAATTATTTGCATAAGTTCAATGATAATCTGTTCTTTTTGTAACAAGACATAATTCAAAATATTGGCTTTATGATCAATGCTTGACTAGACATATTTGAGAGAGATCTGTGTAGACTCAGATATCACTAGACAGTTTGAAGAAACTAAGGTTGACTTAATGGAGCCAATAAAGCCCCTTGGAAAAATCAGCCTGTACCTTGCTTACAAAGTTCTAGCAAAACAATCTTTTAAAAAGCTTATATGGTCAATCACTATTCGTGCTGCACTTAGGTAAATAATCAGGCCGAGTTCATTGGAAACAAATTAGTTTTACTGTGATCATCTTCGGGGAAAAAATCGAGGTTATCAGAAAAATTATATTTACCTTTGTAGATATTAGATTCTAGTTCTATTAATTGTCTTTGAGGTTTTATTATATATCTGTAAACTGGACTGGATCTTGAATTCTTCTAGTTTCCTGAAATACCTGGCTACGAATCTCCAAACTAACAATTCCACCTTTCTGATTTGGAATTACTAAGAACAAAGACTGCCCTTGAATCTCCTTAGAAGGACAATATCAGGTCCTCCTCACTACACAGATGGCAGCCAAACTTCAGAGAATTCAACCTTGGATATACATCTCATAGCTAAAGAAGGCTCCACTTGACATCTGGTCCCTTACAAACACTGGAGACCTCCAAATCTAATTGACTAGGAAGAGAGGTAGCTGACATCGGCATAGAGTGCTGTCTCCCAAGACACCAGATCAAGACTTTACACTTTAACTAAGCATGAAAACTTTTTTTTCTTCCCTTTCTAGATAGTCTCTGACATGGTCCTGGAAAGATAATGTCATCATCCATATCTCCCAGGCCATTGCTAAGGGGAGTAACATTTCAGACTGCTAGATTTGTCATCAAAAACTGTCTATTAATAGTGCCACCTTAGCAGGAGTGGTTTGTGGCCCACAAGATTTATCTTTGTGGTGATTATCATTTTATTTGAGCTTATGAATGCCTAGATAGCTGGCACATAATCAGGGAATGCCTCTTGAGTTATCTAACTGTGTACTTAACTGTCCATAGACAGACACCTCATTGGTCAACACCCTTGAATTCGTATTGTTGAGTTAGGAAGGAACTACCAGGAGGCATTCATGATTCCAGATTTGCTTCTTTTTGGCAGGGCCCTACCTCCCTGGTTAGGAGTAAAGGTAAATGAGGCTATGATTGGGAACTTCTTAACTTGAAAATACTGTAGAATTCACTGCTAAGGTAATAGCTGCCCAAGAAAAATCCTTAGACTCTCTGGCCAGAGTTGATCTTGATTACAGGATAGCCCTTGATTATCTTTTAGCTGAGCAAGGAGATATGTACTGTAAGCAACACCACCTGCTACACCTGAATTAACACACATGGAAAAGTTGAAACTCAGTTACATAAAACTGCGAGGCAAGCCATTGGCTTAAAAAGGCGACTCCTTTAAAAGGGTCTTCCTTTGACTTATTTGATTTTGATTGCTTTGGGTCTTGGAGACTATGGCTCCAAAGTACACTCCAGACATTGGGAATTATCCTGCTTAAAATAATCATAGTAATCTCTCGGATACATTTTGTTCTCTCAAAATGCATCTTCAAAGCCACTAACCACAAAGCAAATGGTCTCCCTAAGATTGGAATCTCGGAAAAAGAACGAAGAGAATGACTGACTTAAAATTGTGAATCCGAAGTCATGGCCTACGAATATCACAGAGATTAAGACCACACAAAGACCAATAAGATCTTTGTGGCTGAAGGTAGCACTAACGCCTTAAAATATGATCATATCTCTTAGTTAAGTTGAGAGTCTGATCAAAAAGAGAGAGGATTGTTTTTAAAAAAAGAAAGAGAGAGATACAACAAGCCCCAAAATGGAGTCACTTATACTAAGTCCTGCACCAGTAAGCCAAGACTTACTATCTAACCTAATTGCAATTTCAGCCTCTCCCAGTAATGTGGCCTTTAAACAGTTCATTTGGAATTACCTGATCAGCTCTCTTGAGGTAATCTGCATGATAGACCCCCTTCCTTTCCCCCAAGTAAAAGTGACCTTGCTTGAAACCACTTTTCATTGGAAATGTTCTTTTCTCACCCCCTTCTGCCTATAAAAGCCTTCCATTTTGTATAGCTCCTCAAAACTCCTTTCTGTTTGCTATGTGGGGTGCTGCCCAAATCGTGAGTTATTGAATAAAACCAGTTTGATCTTTAAATTTATTTAGTTGAATTTTTTTAACAACATAAACAAAAAAAATCTAAAAATAAACTGTGAAGGCAATAAAAATAAATTCTGGAGGAAGTCATTATAAGGGACACTTGAGTTAGTTCTCTCTGAAATTAAATTTAGTAATGGTCCTTAAGTCGCTACTGTTTGTGACCCCAGAAAATGTTTTAATATAAAGAATTGTCCCCTCTCCAGTTCACCCAACCCTACGGAATTTTACCAGGGCATTTCTTGCTCAAAATTTTAATAAGCATCATTCACTTGATTGTAAATTTCATGATTCTCAAGTACATAGAATATCATAAATTACATTGTTGTCAAGACAACTATGAAATAAAAATGAATCACCTCCTAGTCACAATCTGTCATTAAAATACGTTAAAAATAATACTAAACACAAATACTGGGTCAAACAGTTCTCTTGCCAAAACAGTTATTCTGAAGTAAGTGGTTTAATTCCAGATGAATGACTCTTCCACCTTTAGAATGTAATCTACCTGATTAAAAATGTCTTTTATCCGGTTGACCTGTAAACAGCAGCTATCATTCACCAATCCATAGTCAAAGTGAAATAGTGTTCAAGAAGCAAAGAGATTTCTGTGTATCCATGGCAATTTGTCTCAATGGAAGAATCAGGAGCCACATAGCTTGAGTATCAGGAATAAGCTCATGAGCCCTTTAAACTCACTGGGCCAACCCTCAACCAGATTTTCAAACCAATGCTAAACAGAAAAGCCAACTGCAGACAACAAGGCTGTTTCCAAGTACTTGCCCCAGTGTTTAGATTTGGTAACACTCAACTGCTCTGTTTATTCCTATGCACGAGGCTAGGATTCCTGGCTTCAAAAATTGCTCAGATTCTCCTGTTAGTCACCAAAAAAAAAAAAAAAAAACGAAAAAACTCATAATCTCTTTGAAGACACTGCAGTAGATCAGAGATGCAGCTGAGGCTCAGGCAGAGATTAGAACCAGAAATGGGAGTATTAATAGGAATCTAGGCAATCTCCATCTGTCTTCTCTGCACTTCTGTTTATTCTCTCCCTTTATGGTCTGGCTTTTTCTGCCTTCAGTCCGCATAGCAGGAAATGACCACTAGAGAGCTCCCAAGTTTCTCTTTCAGACAATAGCAAGAATGACCTCCCCCATATTCATTAACCTCTTTGTCTAGTTAAATCCTATTTCCACAGATTGCTCCTGATCACTTGAAACAGCCCTAATAATATTTCGAGGCCCATCTCCAATTCCACCTTTTTCTTGATGACTCTGTCTTCAAGGACAGCCTCACCTATACACATTTGGGCATGTATTTGTTATGTTATGTCTTTTATAGTTCTCTTTATGTTTCTTGCAGGTAAGCCTTGAGTCTCCAACTTACATATTAAATGACATATTGAAGACATATATTTACATTATCTTCCATAGTACTTAGCATAGGACTTGCCCTAAGTATCCCTAAGCCTTAGTAAATATTTAACTGTAATTTATACTTTTCTTTTTCCTGTTTCACTTTTCTCTTGCTATGTTTTTGTTTTAAAAGGGTAAACCACTAGAAATGGAAATGTCCTTGCTTTGTTGTCCCTCTCTAATTAGCAACCACCCTTCACAACCTGCTGTGTACATTTAAAAAGGATTTTGAAATTAGACATTCATAACTGGGTTCTAACCGGGGTCTAATGAATCAGCGTCACCAGGGAAATGCTGTACTGGTTGACAGACACAGCACCATTGTCAAGACTTGCAATGTACTCTTAGCTCTTCAAATAGTCAATGTGCAACTCCAGGCAAAGCTTCTTAAAATGGGAATAAGATAACCCACCCCCTCTGTGCTTCCCATAAGTATCATGGGAATTAATTAAGTTTTTAATAAGAATATATGAAATGTTTTAAGTTAACTAGAGGTAAATATAATGAAAACATGAGGTATTATCAAAGTATTATGAATGTTTATTGTATTTAGCAGTCAGCTTTCTTCTAAATACAAAGATTATAGCAACAGCTGTAGTACACAAAAAAATACCGAATACATTTTGGGTCAGTATCCTCTAACAACTACTTGCAAACATATCCTGGATGACCAGAACTAATAATAAGAGGGTTGAAACAAAAATTATGTCTCCCACACATCCTCTCCCCCAAATTGATGCCTAGAAGAATAAAATACCAACACACTCCAGGAGACGGCTGGAATGATTTGACAAAAGACGTTAAATCCTACGCATTACGATCCAGATCATGCTTTCTCAACTTCAGCTCTGTGAATATTTTGGGCCAGATAATTCTTTATTGCAAGGTGCATTGTAGGATGTTGAGCTGTAACCCTGGCCTCAACCAACTAGATGCCAGTAGCACTGCCCCTCCCAGTTGTGACAGACATTCCCAAATGTCCCCTTGGGGGATGGAGGAGGTGAGAGGGGGGGCGAATTGCCCTCAGTTGAGAACCACCACCGATTTAGATAATGACCAAAGTGAGATAAGTGAATCAAAAGAAACTGGGATCTTGAGTTATCATCAAGCACTCCTCTTTGAAGTCATTCGGCAATTTTATATACTGAATTTATATATAAGGTATCCATATTTCATTAATTCCTCCAATAATTACTGAGCTCTATATGGACAAGTCGCAAGATCAAGAAGTTCTGTATATCTACAAACAGAAATGGATGGAGTATGTTCTATTTCTCTACAGCAGGTACATTATGTCATTCCCATCCTAACATTTCCCCCTCGTTGGGATTTTTAAATGTTTCATGGTACTTTTTTTTAAATTTATTTTTATTATTTTTTTTTTTATGGTGACATTGGTTAACGAAATCCAATAAGTTTCAGCAGTATACTTTAACAATGAGGCATATATATTTACACTGTGTGTTCACCTCCAATAGTTAGATTTCTTTCTGTCACCACATATTTGACCCCCTTTTATCCCATCTACCACCCCCTTACCTCCTCCCCTACTCTCTGATAACCACTAGTCTACAGTCCATGTCTCTGAGTCTCTTATAACCACTAGTCTACAGTCCATGTCTCTGTTTGTCCTGTTCATTTGTTGCTTTTAGGTTTATATCCCACATATAAGTGATATTGTGTAATTTTCAACTTTTTCTGTCTGGCTTCTTTCGCTTAGCATGATTATCTCGAAGTCCATTCACGTCGCAAATGGCAGTATTTCATCTCTTATGGCTGAGTAATATTCCATGGTATATATGTACCACAGCTTCTTTATTGCATGGTACGTTTTTTATATTAGAAAATTATTTCTCATTTTTATATTAAGAATTATCATTTATCTGAAATTCAAATTTAACTGATTTTCTGGTTTTGTTTTGTTGTTTAGCTAATTCATCATCCTTACCATAATGGACCCAAAGATTTATCCTTGTCTCTTGAGTTCTGGCTCCATAAACTTTATAACTTGACTTCATTAAAAATGAGAGGAATGCCAACTTTAACTGAAAAATAAAATAATATTTTAAAATGTAAATAAATAAAAATAAATAATAAAGAGGAGTTATTGCAAAGACTTAAAAAATTAAATGCGAATACAAGGAGTAGCACAACTAAATTTGAGAATGGTAAATTTCCTTCAAAAAATGTTTATTTCCCTACTAAAAATTGTGGTAAACTCTTTAGAATCCATTCAAAGCCTAATGGGATTTATTGCCTGATTTATTTCAAAATACTTCTCATGTTCACAGGCTATTTAGCATTTACACAGGAAATGATGTCCTGCTAGTATTCTTGTTGGGTAAGTCATCGGCACATGGGCAGGAAGAAGAACTGAAATTCAGACCAGTTTTATCTTGGCTCAGCTCACCTTTCCAATCACCTGGGAACTTATTAGAAATGCATATCCACTGAGCCCCACCCAGACCTAGTAAATCAGAAACTCTAGCGGTGGGATCCAGCAATCAGCATTTTAGCAAGCCTTCCACATGATTGTGATGCATGTTCAAGTTAGAGAACTGCCGTTTTAGAGCCCTGGTTCTTGACTGTGGATGCAGAGAAGAATCACCTAGGAAGTTTTGAAAAATACTGATATCTGACTTAAGCGGTGTGGGGTGCCGCTCCAGCATGAAGTTTTAAAAAATCTCCCCAGTGTGCACATACCACTGCTATATAGAATTTATTCTTGATTGTCAAAGGGAAGAGAAACTCCCAATATTATCAATATAATGTTTTCTAGTCCTGCCCCAGTTCAACCTTACAAAAAGGTAGAAGAGACAGGCAATATGTGTTTTAATATGAACAATACCTAAAGGCCAGGCAATCCAGGTGTGTGGGCTTTTCCTCAAATCTTTAAATCTACTCTTTAAGGGCTTACTAGAGTCAATATGGTACAGTAGAGAGAAAAATAATTTTCTGGCCCCCAGGCCTTCTCAAACGTTCATTAACCCCCTGAGGTCATGTTTTCTCATGTCTACACTAGAGATGATATGAACTCTCCACAGGGTTTGGGAAATGATTGAAAGAGAACATGCAGGTAACGAGGGCTGGAGATCAATAATCAGTAATCACTTCTGGACTTGACGAGGCTTTGTGGCAGGGGAAATTTAAAAGGACAAAACTCAGTAAATTCACAAGTTTCAACGGGTCTTTCAATTATAACAGCTTACTGTAACAAAAAACTTAATCGTGTATGTGTGTGTGTGTGTGTGTGTGTGTGTGTGTGTGTGTGTGTGTGTGTGTGTGTGTATGCCCCCATCACATCATTTTTCCTGTTTTTAGTGCGGAAACTTTGATGACTCATCTGTGGTTTGGGCTACCTCAGTGACTCTGAAAATGATAGTTTTAAAGACCATCGTAATAGTTCTACACTGCTCAATTATTCCTTGGGCTATCACAAGGTTAACGAGATAGTTTTTTAAAAACACGTTTGCCTGTCTGGCAAGCCAATTGTTTTAAGCCCCTTGTTCATCTCGAGAAGGATGTAATGGGCTTCACTGTGAGCTAAAAACCCTCACTAGGATGGGGCTGCCCTGCCTGACTCCGTTCGTGGTACACATTCTACCATTAAGTGGGGGCAGTTCTTCACATGGGTTCTTAATACAGAGGCTTGTGATATACAGACACTCCTGAATTACCTGTTGCAACATGGGATGGTGGGCCCCTCCCAGGGTACTGCTGAGATCTAAAGGTTGAAACGCTCACTGAATCACCTTGGAGGGCTGGGCATGGTGGGCACCTCCACAGTGGAGCTGGGAAAAGATATCAGAGAACTTTCCAGGGAAATCTGGCTGGCAAAAATAAAGGACCCCAGATGGGTCATTGGTATGAACTCTAATGTCTACAGGCTAACCCGCAGGGGCAACTGCAAGATTAAAGCAGAAATTCATTCTGTGAAGTACATCATAAACCAGAAGCCAGAAACTGGAGCAAGGCTAGAGGTAATGGGCTTTGGAATCAGAAGCTGGTTTCAGATTCAGCCCTGCCTCTTACTAGCAGTGTGATAATGGTTAAGTGACTAAATCTCATGTGGGTAATAATGATAACTTATTTCTGGTTTGTGAGGGTTACTTGATAATCCACATAAAGCACTTAATGTAGCACCTATCACACTGTACGAGCACATAATAAATGTTAGCTATTGTTCCAAGATAACATTTTGGGATAATGTATTTTTTTCCATCACTGTATATCTCCTTTTCCTTCTTTTTCACCTACCTCGACCCAACCTTCATTTAGGCACATGGTTTGTTCTGTGTTCACAGCCTCTGGTGAGGAAGGAGCCTGTTAGCCTTCCTGACTTTTGTTTCCAAAAATTTTAGACCTAGTAGACTGAGACAAGTGTCATAGGCAGAAACAAGGGTGGGGTGGGTAGGAGGGAAATGGGTGGGACTAATTTTCACCCCAAACTAGAAAGAGATTTTTGTTTGGATGGAGACAGGAGAAGAGGAAGGAAAAAGGTGCTTTCCATCACAGCTGTCAGGGGAAAAGCAAGACTGGAGATTGGAAGGGCTGCTGAGGCATCTGGGCAGATGTGAAGATAAGCAGCCTAAAAAAGATTCCCAAGTCTAAAGCATGGGTCCAAACAGTGGAGCTGTCTGACATAAAAGGCCTTGCTTCCTTCCGCCTGAATAAAAAGGGGACTCAAGGGGCAATGCACTCCCAACCCCCACAATGCTCTACCACCCTAAACCTTGACAGTTCCAGGGAGCACTTGAAAAACATTGCCCCACCAAAAATAAAAATAAAGGTAAGTTTCCCACCAGCTAGGTACAATGGGTGGCGGTGATGGTGGTGGTGATGGTATAGATATGGAAATTAAATGGAGTTATTGAAAATAAAGTTGTATTTCATTTTATTTTGTGGACTGAGATTCGTAAAAAATTCCAGAACTTGCAATGTCTCAAGGTAATTGTTTAAAACGTTAATTATTGTGCTCACACTATAAATATTGATATAAATGCTGAGGGGTGGGCAATAGGATAGAATTAGTAGAGCCCCAAGACTGCTTTGGAATTTGCTCAATTCAGTGGATGGTGGCATTAGCATTATTTTACAACTCATTAATAATAACTAAAACATTCTGACTTAATGACCTGCACGCATGGAAGACTTTCTGTAAATGTGATACTAGTCAAATGGTTAAATGGTCAAAGTCTGGGAGCCTCCTTTCCCCTGGCTTTTCGCCTTCCCTAAAATCTTTTTTCATTTCTTTCAGTGCCTTTAATTTTTTTAGCTGCATTTAAATGTTTCCTATTATTCTGCATGAGTAAGATTATGTGTCATTTCAGCCTCCTTGTCAGCTTCTGTTTCACTTACATTACATTTGTTGATTGAGTGTGAAGAAGGAGGCACTGTCATCATTTCCAGATCTTATGCTTATGGGTTAGATCTCTCTTGGAGCAAAGCTGTGATTCCCTACTGCAATTTTGTAATGATGCTCTGGAGAGATGGAGATGAGACCAAGGAAGTAAGTACCTTATTCCTTCCTACTCTCCTTTCATGGGTTCAAGGAGGCAGCAAAAGAGGGGAGGAGGATACTTCTATTTCCCTTCCATCCATTCATTCATTCATTCACTAATTCATTCATTCACTTCACATAAACTTACTGAGAACCTCCTAGGTGGCAGACACTGACTTAGGAGCTGGAGATACCATGGAAAGCAAAAACAGGCCTGGTTTCTACCCTCGTGGAGCCTATAGTCTGGTGGTGAGACAAACTTCAATCAAATAAAACACTAATTAATGTCTAGTTACCCCAGAAATTCTGATCTAATTGAGCTGGAGTAGGCCCCAAGCATCAATATCTTTTATAAGCTCCGTAGGTAATTCTAATAGGCTGCCAGGGCTGGGAATCACTGAGCTAGACCACACAAATGCTAATGGAGCACTGAGAAGCATTTCGATTTTATTTTACAACAATGGCGAAGTTACTGAAGAGAGGTTATATGGTAAGATCTGGGGTTTTAAAATTACTATTAAACTTTTTTATTTTGAAATAATTGCAGATTCACATAAAGTTAACTGTAAGAAATAACAGAGAGTGATTCTATATACCTCATTACCCAGTTTTCCCCAATAGCATCTTGTAAAGCTATAGTGCAATATCATAACTGGGATATTGATATTGATACAGTCAAGATACAGAATATTTTCAGCACCATAAAGAGCCCTCCTGTTGCCCTTTTATAGCCATGCCAGCTCCCTCTTATTCCCCCCAACTTCCTAACTCCTGGTGACCACTAATATATTCTCCATTTCTATAATCTTGTCATTTCAACAATGTTACATAAATGGAATCATATAGTATTTAACGTTTGGATTGCCTTTTTTCTCTCAGTATAATTGTTTGAAGATTCATACAGGTTGGTGCATGTATTAATAGTGTGGTCTCTTTTTTGCTGAGATGTAGAATTCTATTATATGGATTTACCATAGTTTGTTTTAACCATTCATATGCTGAAGGACATCTGGGCTGTTTCTAGTGTTTGGAGCTTACGAATAGAGCTGCTAGAAACATCTGTGTACAGGCTTTTATGTGAACATAAGTCTTTATTTCTCATTGAGATAAATGCCCAATGGTATAATTGCTGGGTTATAGAGTAGCAACATGTAGAAACTGTCATACATAATGAAACGGTCAAAGTGTTTCCAGAATAGTTGTTCCCTTTTACATACCCAACAGTAACATATGAATAATCCCTTTCTCCTCATTTTTATCAGCACTTATTCACTATTTTTTTTTTATTTAAGCCCTTCTGATAGGTATATAGTAGTAATATCTTGGTGTAGTTTTAATTTGTATTTTCCTCTTGGCTAATGATACCGAACATCTTTTTGTGTGCTTATTTGCCATTTGTACATCTTCTTTGTTGAAGTGTTTTTTCATGTCTTTTGCCTATTTTCTAATTAGATTGTTATATTTTAATGTTGAGTTTTGAGAGTTCATTTTTATATTCCAGATACTAGTCTTGTTTGTTGGATGTGTGGTTTGCAATTATTTTTTCCACTTTCTAATTTTTTTCATCCTCTTAACAGTCTTTATGTTGAGCAAAAATTTTTAATTGTGATGAAGTATAATTTACCAATTTTTCCTTTCATGAATGATGCTTTTGGTGTCAAGTCTAAGAACTCTTTGCCTATTCCTAGACTGTGAAGATTTTTTCCTACCTGTGTTACTAAACATTTTTGTAGTTTTATGTTTGCACTTAAATCCATGAATCATTTTGAGTTAATTTCTGTATAAAGTGTGAGTCTTAGGTCAAGGTTCACTTTTTTGCCTAAGGATTGTTCAACATTATTTGTTGAAAAGGCTACCTTTTCTCCATTGAATATCTTTTGCACCTATGTCATAACAGTTACGTTAATGTAAGCCATACTCTGAGTTTTCTATTCTGCTCCATTAAACTACATGTGTTTTCCTCTGCCAATACCATACAGTCTTGACTATGGTAGCTATATAATGTCTTGAAATCAGGAAGACTGGTCTCTTCCACTTTATTCTTCTTTTTCTTCCTTCTTTGTCTCCTAAATTTTTTTTTTTTATTGCATTAGGTCATTTTACTTACAGCAAGTGAAGGAGACAGGGGATTCATATCCAAAGCCCTGTCTCCCAGAAGAGAGGCTTAGCCATTGCTTATATATACTACTTGCACTTCGCTTTCTTCTTTGCAGTTGGCTACACATACCTTGTTGAGTATGGTTTCACTTACATGTGAAATCTAAACAAACAAACAAACAAACAAACAAATAAAACAAAATAGAAACAGACTCAAAGAGAGCAAACTGATGGTTTCTAGCAGGCAGGGAGGTAGAGGAATGGGTGAAAAAAGTGAAGGGGAATGAAAGGTACAAACACAAAATAATAAGTCACATGAACGTAATGTACAGCACAGGGAAAATAGTCAATACTATTGTAATGACTGTATGGTGATAAATGGTTACTAGACTTATTGCAGTGATCACATCATAAGGAATATAAATGTTAAATCACTAAGCTATACCCCTGAAACTAACATAATATTGTACGTCAACTATAGTTTAACAAAAAATTTTTTTTTTTTAATTTTTAAGCCATTGGAGGCAGGCAGAGGGAACGGGACCAGGCAAAAGGCTATTGCCATGACCCAGATGAGGGGAGATAGTCTGGCAGGAAGCTGTCTCATCCCCCCGTATTCTGCTAACATTCTTCTGTGCCATTTGCATGGAGCTGGGGTCCACCATCCCAGCACAGCAGCAAAAGAGAGAAGGAAGGCACTCTCCCCAAGCATGACATTGTGATAAAGGTATATCAATGCTCTGCAGATAACAGCTGTTCCTTTCTAGAGCTTTTAAATGTTCTCCTTCATCAGAAAAAAATGTCACTTCTAAAAGCATTCCACCAATATGCATTTACCCCAAATTCCCTTAACATTTCACATTTAACATGACTTTGGGTATAAACAACATTAAACAAGTTATATCTTTTATTACAACTTGAGTGAAACTTGAATGATGTCTCAACTTGCTAATTCACTCTTGTCTAATATCGTATTTCCTATTTATAATTCCCTTTTGACTAATAACATAAATTAATGGAAAACACTGACTGAACAATGGCAACAGTAATTCTGGACAGAAATAGTTTTGTTATATATGGATAACTCCATGTTCCTAAAACAATATTTGCAATAATGTGAGAGACAAAAATTAATAAAGATCATAATTACCATGCACTAATGACTTTAGTTTATGAGAGGCTTATATTTTAACAGCTAATCTCTTCTTATTCTGCTCAAATGCAAGGGTGCCAGATCCACTTTACATGATGTTATCTGCAGTAAGAAGGATTCACAGTATAGACCTTATTTGCCTGTTATATTTGCAAAAGGAACTTCATAAAATTATCTAGCAACCTTTTCTTGAACATAAAATAACAATCCTTCTAATGCTTTAACTTTGAGACTGCCATTTTTCAGAAAATAACTGTGGTTCACATCACTGAATTTTACTTTTTTTAAAATTTGTACTGGGCTTTAGAATAAATAGTGGGACCCAGAAGGTGCCCCTGCTTGTGTCTCTGAAAACATCGAAGAAAACAGCTGTTCCTAATGCTCTAATGTCAGTCCCTCTGTCATATGACATTGTGAAGGTGTTTCTAGGTACCTGCAAGAGACCAGGAGATCTTTCTGAGCCTTGATTTCATTAAACCAGGAGGGGTCCTTTTTTCACTGTTTCATCTCCTTGTAGTGCAGTTTATCATTTATTATTCAAAAACTCATTGATCCTCCCTTCACTAGTCATAATTCAAGACTTGATCCTTATAGTCAAGTTAGACTGTATCTTATTTACTTTTGATCCCCAACATCAAGATCTGTGGCACACTGTAACAAGCTCTTATGAAATGTCTGATGAAAGATTAAAAGAAAGAATATTGAACAACTAGGTAATATAAATGTAGAATAATGTATGTAGAAGTTTCGTGATCTCGGGAAAAAAATTATTGGCCTTAAATATTTGCTATTTATTCATCCAACGGTACATTTTACATACAAGTTTCTTTGCCCCAAATTGTTCCCAATACCAACAAAAGTCCTTAACCTTAGCATGAGAGCCCCTTTGAGCACCAATGTTTTTCAAAGTGTGGTTCGCCAATCATCTGCATGAGAAGCATCTAGAAACTTATTTAGGGATTAGGATATTTAGTCTTAAATCCTTAAATGAAGAATAATTGTTTTAATAAGGGCGGGCTATAAATAAAATTGACCCACAAATCAAAAGGGTGTTAACTGAAAGAGAAGTGCTGATGCAGCTGGACAATGAAGACTATCAGAGGCCCACACCCCACCAAAGAAAGAATATTTGGGACCAAAGGCACAAAAAAGCAGGCATGATCTCACTAAGAGAAAATAAAAACTTTTCCAGTAGAGGAGACACCAAGCAGGAAATTCTTAGTATTAACAAAGGGTGGATTTTAATGGAAATAATACTTTCTCTCAGATAAGCAGTTTGAAGTAATCCACAATAAATAGTAGATACCCTACAGCCATCAAAAAAAATTGCTGATATTGGCAACTGACTTTCAATGTTTAGGTAACACAATTGTGAAATTAAAATGTATTCATAATGTCGCTTTCCTTTCACCTAGATACAATTTTACCTCTCAGGTACTGTAAGTTACATCAAGAAGCCTACTCTAACCAAAACCTATTATATGTGTAATATAAACAATAATCAAATTGTTATTAAACAGATACATGCAAAATAATAAAATTGGACCATCTTCTTATACCATATACCAGAATAGACTCAAAATGGATTAAGACTTAATTGTAAGACCTGAAACCATAAAACTTCTAGAAGAAAACATAGGCAGTAAACTCTCTGATACTGCTAACAGTAATTTCTTTTCTGGTATATCTCTTCAGGAAAGGGAAGCAAAAGAAAAAAATAAACAAATAATACTACATGAAACTAAAAAGGTTTTGTATAGCAAAGAAAACCATCAAAAAACAAAAAGACAACCAACCGATTGGGAGAAGATATTTGCTAATGATACATCTGATAAGAGGTTAATATCCAAAATATATAAAGAACTCATAAAACTCAACAACAAAAAAAACAAACAATCCAATTTAAAAATGGGCAGAAGACCTTAACAGATACTTCTCCAAAGAGGAAATACAGATGGCCAATAGATATGTGAAAAGATGCTCAAGGTTACTAATCCTCAGAGAAATGCAAATTAAAATCACAATAAGATATCACCTCACACCTGTCAGAATGGCTATCATTAATAAATCAAAGAACAACAAATGTCGGTGAGGATGCAGAAAAAAGGAAACCCTCATACATTGTTGATGGGATTGCAAATTGGTATAGCCGCTGTGGAAAACAGTCTGGAGGTTTCTCAAAAAATTAAAAATGGATATACCTTTTGACCTAGCAATTGCACTTCCGGGTATTTATCCAAAGAAAACAAAAATAATTAATTTGTAAAGATCTATGCACCCCAATATTCATGGCAGCACAATTTACAATAACCAAGATATAGAAGCAATCTAAATGCCCATCAACAGACAACTGGATAAAAGTTATGGTTTATATATACAATGGAATATTACTCAGCCATTAAAAAAATGAAATCCTACCATTTGCAATAACATGGATGGACCTAGAGTTTATTATGCTGAATGAAATAAGTCAGACGAAGAAAGATAAATACCATATAATTTCACTTATATGCAGAATTTAAGGAACAAAAAAGAACAAACTAATCAAAAACAGACTCACAAATATAAAGGACAATCTGGTGATAGACAAAGGGGAGAGGGTTTGGGAGTCTGGGAGAATGGGGTGAAGGATTAAAGAAGTACAAATAGTAGTCGATAGATGGTCACAGGGTTGGGGAGCACAACATAGAGAATGCAGTCAGCATTAATGTATTGGCTAGGTAGAGAGCCAGGGGAGAGAAAGAGCAATTAGAGGGATCGTTTCATAAAATATATAAATGTCTAACCAATGTACTATATACTTGAAACTAATAAAATAAAATTAAAAATTAAAAAAATTGTTATTAAACAAAATTCCACTTTTAAATAAAATGCTCTAATGAATAAACATGTGAAAGAGTGTCACATGGTTGGGTCTAGACAGTTACAAAGCAGGAATCTGCAACCCTGGCTGTACATATGATTCATCTGGGGAAGTATAAAAAGTACTCATGCCAGAGTCCCACTCTCAGAAATTCTTATTCAATGGGTACGAGGAAGGTTCAGATTTGGGTATTTATTTTCTAGCGAGACATCACTATTCATTGGTTACCTGAAATGGAATTAGGCGAAAGAGGAAATTATCAGCTGCTGTGGACTTGCCGCCAAATATTTGGGAGCTTGTAAAATTCCTGAGGTCCAGGCTGCATCCCAGACCAATTAAATCAAAACCTTCGGGGGGCGGGGCGAGGAATTTAGGCATCTGCTTTAAAATATCTGCAGCCGAGGTCCAGAAGCAGGCTTTAAAATGGCTTTACAAGAATTAGAATAGCAGGTGTTTAGATCTTTGGTTCTTAAGGAAACTGATCAATCAAAACATTTCTCTAAACTGCTGAGCATCATTGCTTCAGTTCTGTTAATTATTACTCTTTATCTAGAGTTTGTGAAAAGACACCACTTGCTTAAAGATACTGGTCATTTCAATACTCATTATCTGAGAATGTATCCCATATGTAAGGAATCTCTGTTACAAATTCATCAAGATTCTGTTGCGGCAAGTTGTAAAGTACTGTTTTCTCAGCATTGACCTAAATTAGATCTCTGGTAGGGAATTTCAAGTCTATAATTTACTGCATGCTTGTGCAATTAAAAAACAGAACTGTCTGTCTTGTGAAGTAGGCAGTACTGAATGGAAGACGTTTCATTTTAAACAAACAGATATTACTATGCACGTGACTCTAGTTAATGAATTTGCTAACAGTTCCTTATTTTTAGAAACAGCTAGCTGTGCATAGCACTAAATCTATGATAGAGTTTTCATTTTTTAAAAGAAGGATTTCTTTGTAAATGAGTAATTTTTTTAATAGTATAAAACAATCTTCCACGGGCATTGTTCAGAGTTGCTTTTGTTCTTTTCAAAGCACTCAACACATTTTATAATATCCCTAAAAATCATTTTAAACTCAATTTATTCCAATTCACTGGCAAACCATAAATATAGCTTTGTACGACATTGAAAACAAAAGAGCATCCCATTTAGTGAAGATATTTCATAACTTAGATTTCAAATTTATAGAAGGAAAACAAGGATAGAAATGCACTCAATTCTAACTTTTATCTTTAACATAAATGGCCCTAAGCAAAACTGGTAAGTAAATCTAGTTTGGTTAGTAGTTTTGCCACCCTTCTGGGAGGCTACTCAGGTGCTTTAAGCCTCCCTTTCGACATCTCTTTTTTCCAGAGCTGAGCCCTCTCCTCTCTCAAATCTAACCTTTAAAAAGGAATCAATTATGTATTGTTTATTTTGTTCCTTAATAGGAACGTTCATTTTTTAATGAACCCCTTCCCAAGGATATTTTCAAGACTTACATCATCATCATCATCATCATCATCATCATCGTCATCATGTCATCATCATCATCATCATCATCAACATCATAACAATGATGGTTGTTGTTATAAAGTCATAGCTTAAAGGAAGTGAGTTAGCATAATGGTGAATATACCCATTCACAAAGGGTATTTGTTTGAACTCCCAGCCAGAGTTTTCTTCCCAGCCTGGAAGAAAAATATCCGTATACTTACATCTTAAAGAGAAATAAAGACCTATTGTACAAATGCCTAGTTGTCCCAAAATGAAGAAAAATAAATTTAGAATACTTTTAAAAAGGACTAGTCTATATATATATATTTTTTTTTTTAAAGAGAAAGATAATACTCAGGCTACCATCTGGAATAAACAATTCTGAAATAAAAGATCTGGGAGCTCTGAGAGGCAGCAATTATTACGAATTCACAGGGGTGATGATGATGCTATGGAGATGGTAGGATACAAATTAGGCATTGATGGAATGGAAAGTTTTATTTAATAATTCAGTCTATCTGCACATTTGATTTCACACGGATTGAGCAACTAGACGATTGACTTATTAACCTATGACAAAATGGATTTTAGGTTTTTGCTTTGAGAAAATGCCATCTTGGAAAAAAAATTGAGGAACTATTTCCCCAGAGGTAGAGAACTTCTGATATGAGGAGATAATAAAGAAGTTAGTTTTGAGTAGCTTCAATCTATTTAGATGAGACTATCTTTTTAACATGATCATTTAACAAATTTCAACTCTTGCTGCCTTCTCCCTTTGTACATGAATTACTTCCTTGTAGCATCCATAGCTTCACTCCCTCCTATATACTTTACTTCCTTCTAGAGTACTGACCCAAAAATTATTCAAAGGCCTACCGTTTCCTCTTCTCCCTTCACTGACAGTCACTGTCTGTACTTTTGAGTCACACTCTTATACTCTGCAATTTGGCCAGTTGCTACCACCATCCTGATTATTGCTCTTTGTAAGAGACTGTTGAGGGCCATTTCCCTGGAAATGTGATCTAAAACCAAAGGATTAAAAGACATTGACAACATACGTAATGAAGGTGGGGTGGAGGGGTGTAGAGGAAGACAAAAGACACAACTCTGGTGGACGATGGAGGCTCACTAAGAGGAGGAACTGGCAAAACACACGTGGGCGGACAGTCATGAAGCCGCAGTTGACTGAAGGACTGTCCTGTTAAAGCAGCCACTGAAGGAGCAAATGTAAAGAAGTTCTCCTTTCTGTCCCACCCAAGCTCAGAACCTCACTGCTTTTCCTACCCTCAGAATTGCCCAGTGACACTGTAGGTTCACACTGAGCATCATTCCTGGGGGCCTAGCAGTCGTCATTTTACACTTTGATCCTTTTCTGCTCTTCTGACTTTGTCTCCCTCTGTCCTCCTTCTGTAATTCTGGCTGAAGAAAACAATTCTCTGTGCCCCCAAACATGTGCCGTATTTAGGTCTCTGCTCACTATCAACTCCACCTATCATGTCCAGCCATATCATCTCCACCTAAGCAAATCCTACCCATCTTTCAAGTCCAGCTCAACTCTTTAATGGGTAAATGAATAACTGAATGAAGGCCCTAAGATGATATCGATCACAGTCATATAGTCCAGATTCTCATTATGGCCTGAAGTCTGCCAGCAGTGCTACCCTTTGAACAGATCGGCACTATACATTTTTAAACAACACCCATAGAAGATTCCCTTATGTTAGCTTACCAAAAATCAAAAGGAAAATATATGCCCAAAGTTCCCATACCCAAATCATACATTTCTTTTGTACATATAGCAGTTATCAAAAAGTGTCCAAGACTTTCCTCCTGAACTACAAAATCACTGTCTTGCCTGCCCTCCTGCCCTTGGCTTTATTTTTTCAACTCTCCTCTCTCTCTCTTTTATTGATTTTATTACCTTTCCCGCTACTGGTTTATGTGACATAATCCTATAGGGAATCAAGTAGATGTTTCCAATTAGATTCATTATAAGTTCCCTTAAGGAGTGATTAGGAAGGTAGAATCCTAAGTGGCTGATTCCCTCAGTAATCCTAGCAGCATTTTTTGGGTGCTTGCCAACACCAGACCAGGTTTTAAATGCCACACTTGCTACTCAATCACCAAGGGATCCTTGGAAGCTTGCAAAGCTGTGGGTGCAACTAGGTATAAAGTTGTGCTTTACTAAATGCCTTCATATAGCAATAATGAGAAAACCAGAAATATGAAAGCCTCATGAAAAGATAGTTCAGGGTGGTGGTTAATTAGTGCATGATTTCTGTAGTCATATGGTACTGGATTTAAACTCCAGTGACACCACTCACCAGCTGTAGGACTTGGAGCAAATTATTTCCCTGAGCCTCAGTTCTCTCATCTATAAAATGAGAGTAATGCTAGGGCTTTGGGAAGAATTAAATAAAGTCAGCATAATACTTGGCTTACAGTGTTCAAATAAATGGCAGCTATTATCATTATCATGGAAACTGACATTCCCAAACCATTTCCAAAACCATGAGCTTTCAGTTGCTAAGCTATTTGTGAGCACTTTAGGCTATAAGGAAGATTGAAAGAAGGAAAAAGATGTGACAGGAAGAGGTTTTCCTATTCTGAGTGGGCTCCAGGCTCTCATTGGGATAAAATTAGTTTTGCCCAAAGATAAATTTGGCCTTTCCCTTGAGAGGTAATCTTTAAACAATTGAAATGTCCTGCCTTTTTACCGGGGAGCCTTAGGGCACACCAGATAGTCTACGCTAATAGTGCGATTTATGGTGAGGGTTTTGGGCCACTTTTATCAACTTAGCCTCTGGAAGGGCTAAAAGCCAAGGTCATGCAGGTAGTCGACCATATTTACATGACCAAGCCACAATAAAAACTCTAGACATCATGGCTCAGGTGAGCTTCCTGGCTGACAATACTCAGAGGGTATTATCACATATCATTACTGGGAGGAGTTAGCACTGTCAGAGCCTCTACCTGGAGGACGACTGAAAGCTTTGTGCTTGGAACTCTCTTGGACTCTACCCCAGGCATCACTTTCCTTGGCTAATTTCAATCTATATCATTTTGCTGTAATAAACTATAATTGTGATTATAACGGCATTCAGTGAGTTCTGTAAATTTTCTAATGAATTATTGAGACTGAGCCACCTGGGATGGCCAATGGGGAAAATTATATTCATTAGAGAAAATAATGAAGCCTCACTGTCTTATCTACTTTGAGTGACACTTTGTAAATATGTGAACCTACTGCCCAAGCAAGTAAGGACTCCTTACCACTCCAAATAAGGCTTGTATGAAGGAATCAGGGTTGGTAAGCCTTTCTTCCCTCAGGACTTGAGCACTTTAAACATTTTAAAGCTGCCATACGAAAAGGAACTAGAATCAGTTTATCTGAGAGAAATTACGGAGGGCCAGATTTCAGTTTATTCTAAGCACAAACTTAGTGATGCCCAGAGACCTGTAAAAACAGAAGGGGCTGGCTCAAAGATAATTGGGTTCCCCACCGCCAAAGATCTAGAAGTTTAGGCCGAATGACCCCTTGGACTGAGTTTGTCCGTGAGGTGAGAGTTGACTTAAATGTCCTTTAAGTAACACTCCAAATTGAGAGGTTATGATTGGGATGTAAGAGAATGTGGCAAAATCACGAGCTGATATAAGGGTATATTATTCTTACAACTTTTCTGTATGCTTAAATTTTTTTAAGTTGAAAAACAAAAAATTTTAAAAAAACATTTTTTAAGAAACTACTTGGTGGCTAAACTTCTTAGAATGACTTATGAAGTCATTCTAAAAACAAAAAAAAACAGTTGTTTTTTTTTAACATGTTAGGATTACACTCAAGAATAATGTATATTTAATCTGATGAAAATATGTGATAGTGCTTGTATTTTGCCATTCCAGCACATCTAGGTATTTACTCTTTTTATATTTAGTGATTTGTATAGACTGAGCTGTGGCTCCCCGAAACTTATATGTCAAAGCTCCACCCCCTGAGGTGACTATATTTGGAGATAAGGTCTTTAGGAGGCAATAAAGGTTAAATTAGGTCATGAGATGAGAC
>NW_011888849.1:5407984-5425197 GCF_000151845.1 Pteropus vampyrus | reverse complement strand
CACCATCTTCTGGACTCTCTCAAAATGCAAATTCTCCAACCCTGAAGGAACTGAGCAAAGTCACAGATCACTTAGCTGCTCCTTTCTGGACTCTAACATTCCTTTTCTTGTTTCCTGTCATTGGGTGACATTTCTTTCCTATTCTCATAAATATAGATGTCTTATTTATATTTTGTGTTTCCATTGGGTTTCCTGGAGATTTTTTATCCATATATAATGTATGTTATGGAGAGCAAATGCAAAGAATCTATTGGAGATTTTTTAATATGAAAATTAGTCTTTAATTTTGCAGAGTAATGGTTTGAAAAGGGAAGTCAATTCAAATGTATAGTGCTTCTTAAGTTCAATTATTTTCCCAAAAGAGAGGGGTATGTGTGTGTGTGTGTGTGTGTGTGTGTGTGTGTGTGTAAATGTGTATAACTTGCTTATTTTCCTGTTTCTATATCCAACCCACTGACTAGAATTCTAGTCTCCAAATATTTTTCTTCTTATTATCTCATCCTTTTATTCCTTTCTATCTCTCCAAATTTTCAGATTAATTCTGATCCCAGCCAGAGGATGTTTAACAACCTCCACACCTAATACTAAATCTGTTGCTATTCCAAGCCTTACTTTTACTCCAGTTCTAGTAGATGGATTTCTGCCTTATGGCTGAGACCACTTCCCAGAGCTCATTTTCATTTCCCATACTGAACTTTGCTTCCCCACCCCCCATACGCCGATATCTCTTTCTTGATTATCTGCCTAGATCCTCCATTTCCTGGAAATTGTTGGAAGAAAGATTAGAATGAAGAGCATGACAGGCTTGCTGAGAGATCGTTGAAAAGTAAAACCTAGAAGGATATAAAACAGCATAACACAGTACTGAGTTCCCTAGGGAGCCAACTCTGAGATAAAAATTAGCATGTGGGAAGGGAAGGGAGGAGGAGGAAGCCAGTGGGGCAGAGAGAAGTTCAATTGTGATGCAGTCTCAAAGCAAGCCTCAGCTGAACCTGTGGGGAGTTATGAAAATGGGATGAGCCTTCAGAGATGACCTGACTGGGGGCAAGAGGGCTGAAACATCATACCCTTAGTCCATCAGCCACTGGATGCAGGTCTCCAGCAGGGCGCCTGATCTCAGGCAGGGAGTTCTGTTCAGCTGAGGCCCAAGGAATCTGACTTTGAGGGCCATCTTCCAGCAGCACTCCTAGCAGCTAGGAGAATAAGTCCTAAGTAGTTTTAGTCTTCCCTAAAGGAGAATAAGTCTTTCACAAAGAGAGATCTGGAGATGCTGCAGATTCCAACATCACACAACCCCTACACCACCCCTCAGGAAGGACTGTGATCTCCTCAGCCTAGCAGAGAATATTTTTTTCATCTTGCTCCCAGTCTGGAGGTCATGCTAAACCTCAATCTCAAACACAAGGGGGATTAACCCCTTTTATGACAAGTAGCCTGGAAGAAGTTGGATTGACAGCACTGAGCAACAAAGGAAGTACTTGAAAAAAACAAAGCAAAAGGAAAGCAAAGCCTATTCCAAGGTAATGAAAAATTGGCAGCAGGCCTTTTACAAAGCATATACCCTGAATGGGACAATACCATGGAGAGAATGCTCTTTGAATGGGTAGGAATGGAGAACTTCCTGCAGTTGGGAAGTGATAGTCCCAGCAGACAACAGCCTGAAACGTGACTGTAATCAAAACACAAGAACGACAGAGGAGAATGCCAGACCTTAAAATATGTGAACAGAAACCCATCCTTCTAACCACAGCGGGCTAAGGGTTTTCCTCAGTTTCTCTAAGAAAGAAAGAGAGAAAGATAATTTCATAACTTTTTATGTTCCACAAATTATTTGTTGTGACAGATCCCTAGCAAGTAGGAAGAAAAAACGTGTACCGGAATCTCCTACTTGTTTTATATAGTTTCTGGTAAATTAGACATAATTCTCTTCCTATAACATAGACAAAGATAAGGTAATTATTAATAAATTCTTTAGTCATTGCAATGAACTGAATGTTTGTGTCCCCATCCCCCAAATTTGTATGTTGAAATCCTACCCCACAATGTGATGGTATTAGGAGGTGGGGCCTTTGGGAGGTGATTAGGTCATGAGTATGGGACTCTCAATGGGATTAATGTCTTTATAAATAAGAGACCCCAGAGAGCTCTCTTGCCAGCTTCTGCTATGGAGAACACAGAGAAAAGATAGTCGTCTATGAATCAGGAGGCATGTCTTCATCAGATGCCGAATCTGCTGGTGCTTTGACCTTGGACGTCCCAACTTCCAGAACTGTGAGAAAAAAATGTATTTTTGTTATAGCAGCCTGAACAGACTAAGATAGTCATCTTGTAAAGTCCTGAGTTCAAGTCCTCTTCCAATATTTTACATAGTTCTGGTCTGTATCACTCACTAATTATCTCCAATGTCTAGAGAGGATCTACCTAGTAAACTGCCTTGTTACAGATGAATATTTTAAATGAAGATAATGAGGTCTAGTGAAAGAAAGGACTTAACAAAAGTTCTACTGTAAGAAGCCGACCTGGGCCCTAACAAAGATTCTAGCAGGTTATAGCATTGTAGCTTTCAAAGCTTTTGACTGCAACCCACTATAAAGAATGTGACCCTGGATAAAGTGGCACATACAGCCAAACTGAAGTTTCATAAAACAACTTACATTATTATATGTGATGAAAATTGGCTCCTCTTTTCTATTTCATTTCTTTAATGCTGATTTAGATTCTTCACATTAATTTAATTAATAAGCAATTTGAAAAACACTACAGTAGAAGATGCTTTAGACATTAATATCTTCTATTGAACAACTGTAAAGAATTTTGACATGAACACGACAAGTGATAAAGATGATAAAAGTCACCATGTGGACTATCAGGTATGTGGTCCAGAAATGCAGTTTTCCATAATCTTCATTGATGCAAATATTCCCACTATAGACATAGACTAATTGAACTGTCTAGCACACAATAATTTGGGTTACTGAAAGCTAAAATTAAGTATATGTCAAATATAATAAATAATAGTTAATACATAATAGTGTTTACTATGTATAGCATTATATATAATATATTATATAATGCATATTATATTATAATTTTAACATAGTATTATATATTAATATGAAATATATTAATAAAATATTACATAAAATATATATAGCTTTAACCTTAAAACAACTCTAGGAGGCAGACACTGTTATTATTCCCATTTCACATCTTTGCCCTACTTCCCGCTTTTTCCACCAACTACTGTCCTTTGGGTTCTGCACACCAGCTCCCTCATTTGTCTGGTGGAAGTTGCTTGCTCTGTCTACTTTGGCCAGAGATCGGTTGCACCACAGCCTTCTGTTGTCACATCCGCTAGAAGATTTAAACCTTTGTTTCCCTAATAATTTTTCTTCGTACTAACTGTGAGTCCCTTAAATGGCATAACTTATTACTTATTGGGCCTTCTGTGCCTAATACAGAGGCAGAGGTTAAAATATTTGAAAGGAGTTGGATGTGTGTCTGCTGGGGCAGGCTAAAGATACACCATGAATGATACTCCCCCCAGATGCTGCATTCAGGACACACCACTTTCTGTTTACAACGGACTCCTAAAAGTTACGGTGGTGAAGGGAAAGCTAGGCTGGCAGTGTAATTTTTCTTTTAGGATATTTCTACTATGTATAAGATGTTACATTATCCAATCAAATAATAAAATGAAATCCAAATATGTTTATTTGGTATATTTGTTCTTCACTTCTTACTGAGAAGGGAGGATGGGCAGTATAAAGGAAATATCTTTTATTTCCCCTCTACAGCAATGGTATAATTCTGAATCTAATGGGCCATCACACAATTCTATTGGGTGATTATTCATATCCATTCTACCCTGCAGGAAACAAAATAAATAACTTTTTGAAACTGTTTTTTATTCCTGGGAGTTTTTACAAATAAAATGACACATGTGTTGAAACAAATTACATGCTTAAAAATCTGTCACTAACATCAGTTTTGCATAAAAAAGTACTTAGCAACTGTTACAGTGACATTTCTTTGTTGGTGGTGGAAGTAATGTGTGAATAACTATGCTAATTTAGAGGCAATTTTCAAGTTTCATGACTAAGTATAAAAGCTAAGAGTAGTTTAATAGGGAATGTTTGTGGGGGAGTTGCTGGCAGACTTTCTTGTTGATTTATTTTATCCTGATAGACTGATATGATTGAAATAAATTAAATATTAGATGTGCTTAATATTTTATATGCTATATGTCATCGCAATAGCAAAGTCTATAAATCACATTATTTACTGAATTTTAAAAATAAAGATTGCTATTCAGATGAATACAATTTCATTATTGCCTGCCTTTCTCTGTCAAATTAAAAAAATATATAATAGCTATCTTTATTCTCATTTTAAGGCCTGACAGTCATCAAAATGTTGAAGTTAAGAAGTCATTTTTGTAGGTAGGTTATAGACTATAACAAGGGCCTTCAATGAAAAAGTCAATACTTTCATGAAGATCTCAGAGCTTTATTTGACACAACTCAGACCTGATGTACTTCCATCATTCCCAACTCCTTATTTGTTGACAGATGCTCCTCATCCCAAACTTCTGCAGATTTCAAGAATTTGGGGAAGGAATGTTAAAAGTATCTCTTTGCTTTCAACAAAGTACTTTAGCTTGGAAGCAGCCAAAATCTTCTTAAAATGGCTTACAAAAAAATTATTAAGATACAGGGGTGCTAATAAGAAAGTTTTCAAGCCATAAAAAGAGGCAGAGGAATCTTAAATATGTGCTGAGTGAAAGAAGTCAATCTGAAAATGCTACATCCTGCATGATTCCAACTATATGACATTGTGAAAAAGGCAAAACTATGGAGACCACAAAAAGGCCAATGGTCGGTGGGGAGGGATGCATATGTGGAGCACAGAGGATTTCTAGGGAAGTGAAAATACTCTGTATAATACCATAATAATGGACACATGTCATTACACATTTGTCTAAAACCACAGAATATACAACACCAACAGTGAACCATAATGTCAACTATGGGCTTTAGGCAATTATGATTCATCAATGTAGGTTCATCAATTGTAAGAAATGGACCACTCTGGTGATGTTGATATAAAGGCTATGGATGTGTAGGGGCAGGGAGTGTATGGGAAATCTCTGTACCTTCCTCTAAATTTTGCTATGAACCTAAAACTGCTCTAAAAAATTAAGTCTTTGACAAACTACAGAGTGTTTCTTGGACACCAAGAGCTGGAGGTGTGGTTTGGTCTCATGGGGGATTAAAATCAAGTTCTAAAGCAAATTCAGCTGCACCTCAGTTTCTGTGTCTTTCTTTAAGGGAAAGCAGACTCTCTTGTGTTTGGCTTTCTTTGTGAATGGGCATCATTCTCACTCTGGAAAACAGGCTCATTTTTACCTAGAGCCGAAGATAGCTTCACTCTATTTCAGCAAGCAACAGAACTAGACCAGCATGCCTCTATATGGGGACCTCTTCTCGCTGAAAATTGTTCTTAACCCGAATTTTCATATGCAGGTCTGTGAATTTGGATGGGATATAAAAAATTACATATTCATTTCCATTAAACTTTAACTGATATTCATTATTTTCTTTAATTATGAATGTAGGCAACAAAGCATGGTAGAACTTTGTCATTCCAATGGATGTTAAGAAGTGCCACTCAAATTTTCTTTCAGCAATGGGGACTTCTGCTCCAGCTTCTGAGAAAGCTGTTGGCAGAGTGCCGTCAGGTGTCAGTTCCTTCAGGGATGGCCTCAGCTGCAGAGTGTTGCCTCACCCTGGGTCATCACTTTGCTGGGGCTGCCTACCTCCAACAATTAATCAATGCTAGGATATGCAGGCCTGGCGCTCTCCTCTGATTCAGGACAGCTCTGAACTTCCTCTTCCTTTTCTTACCTTCCCTTCTCTCCCTTTCTCTTCCCTTCTCCCCAGGTGCACTACCTAATAAACCTTCTGAATGGCAATCTACTGCTCAGATTCTGCTTTCTAGGGAACCCGATCTGTGGCATTCACCAAGAGAAAGCACCAGTAGTTTCATATCTTGAAATATTATATATGCTTATCGTGATTTTTAACATTAGTTATCAGGCTGCTGAATCTTGTTGCTTAATACGTTAATAAAATATAATTTACTATATTAGAAGTTATTTTTAATATTTTGATATTTGTATTTTGGTAAATTAGTCTTGTCATCCCATAAATTTTATTTTATGTATGCAAAGAATGATAGAATATGCCACCCCCAAATATGTCACTTTGGTATAAGGATTACTTTGAACTAAAGTCACTTGAAAAACAATAGGTACAAGAAGGGTTCCCTGACTTTCTCCTTTTTCTTCCTGAAAGCAGGAGATAAAACCCTCCTGTGGAATATGTCCTCCCTAGTCCAGGAGAAAAGTAACATTTTTGTCACCACAGATGGGTGAATTTGGATGGGACAGTGGAGGTTGAGAGAAATCTATACAAACAAATCTTGTAAACTAACCTTATCTTTCTAGTCCGTTCTCTACAATTAACTACTCTAGCCCAAGCTCCCTTACCTTGTCATGTTTTCACAATTTACTATTCTTTATCCAATTCAGTATATAAGCGTACAACTTTAAATGCTTCTGCGGGTCTTCATTTCCTTAAGCAGGCTCCTGTGTCACATAAATTTATATTAAATATATTCGTATACTTTTCTCCTATTAATCTGTCTTATGTCAGTTTAATTTTCAGGTCCTACAGAAAACTCTAAGAGAGTAAAGTTTTGCCTCCTCTGCACATGGATGGGATTTTGAGAAGTAGTCCACAGGCTGCGTGGGACTGCTGAAAGGGTCCACGGCAGAAAAAAGGGGGATCAAAAACCCCTGAGAACTCTCTCTCAAGAAGTCCTGTTCTTTCACAAGGTTTTAAACACCACCCACATGCCATGACTCCTTGATTGTACTCTGTGGCCCAGACTTCACTCCTCATTGCTCCACTGCCACTCAACTGAAACCCAGCAATAACCCGTATGTGATCTTTTTCACATTACATTCTTCTCTCCTATCCATTCTCCACACAAACACCAAGATAAAAATTTTAAATCAATATACCAATATCCCCAGAGTAAATACTAAAATCATAGTTAATATCATTTTCCAAGTGGTGACTATTAACCAGACTCTCTACTATTATTTCATTTAATCTTTTTAACAAATATTGAAGTAGGTACTATAATTATCACTATTCTGCACATGTGGAAACTAAGGATTATAGAAGAAAAGTAACTTTTCCAAAATTACATAGCTAATGTTAAGTGGCAGAACTAAGATTATGATTTCAGAGCCAAAGCTTCCTCTTTATATTTTTTAAAAATATTTTTTTATTATTAAAATTTTTAAACATACCCCAAAATACAGAGAAACATATAATTTTCCAGATTCAACAATTTCCAATGTTTTTGACAATTTAATTTCATTTATCACCACCATCCCCTTGCTACCCCCTTTTTTCCCCTTTTTTCTTTATATTTAAAGTATTTTAAAGCAAACCCCAGACTTTTACCCAGTAGAATGGTAGAGCCGGTAGAACCTAGTAGGACATTTAGTAGAACAATGTTTTTTAAATGATAATCTAGTCACATCTGTTTTAAATACTCTAGCTGATTCCTATTCTACTTTGGATAAATCCTTAATATGACTTGAATGCTCCTGAGTCACGTGGCCCAGGCTTACCACACTAACACCATTTTATGAGTGTCTATACTTTGTTCAAGAAAATTCAGGCAGACTCCCCTCTTTTCAGTACCTCTGGCTCTTTTTCATTGGGTCATGGCCTTACTACATCTTTTCTTAACCCTGGGACGATTTTCCTTCTGCCCATCTTCTTGTTTAAATGTCCCTTCCTCGGAGAGACCATCTTGAGGTAATTTAGATTCCAAGTTTTTTCCTGTCTAATTTTTCCTCAGCCTAACCCTTTCTTACAGCACCCTGTTCTTTGCTTTCATCTCACTTCTCATAATGGATAATTTTGCATTTATTTGCAAGTTTGCCTGTCTCTGCCACTGGCTGGAAGGGACTTGTCAGTCTTGTCCGCTAATATATACTTAATTTCAACATAGTGCCTGGAACATAGTAAGCATTCATAAAACATATATACAATGTATAATTTATAGAGTTAAAAAATGTAAGTAAATAAGGAGCAGTTACATTAAATTTTGAAAAGGATGACCTATTTTACTTAAATATTTCATTTTGTATTGTTCCTAACTATATTAACAGATGTGACTGTTCATCAACACTGACTGATAAAAGATTGACAAGTCGTTTCAGGTCATCCATTAAAAAAAAAAAAAAGCACCTACTTTCCAGCATATAAAAATTCTCTCCATTGTCTTCAAGAGCTAGAACTTTATAACATACTTTTGTTTGGTTTTAATATATAATTTTTTCCCCAAATGCTTTGGAAGTACTTGAGATCATCAATAAGAAATTCAGATGGTTTTCTTGGAAATGTTATGAGTCACATCTTAGAAACATGTCTCTAAGGCAGTCAGTATAAAACAGTCATTTCCCGTTACTACAAAGCCAGACAGTTTAGCATCTATTTTATCTGAACCAGCCCCTGCTTCAGACTATCTTGAAATATCATTCTGGGCCAAATCTCTATCGCGGTATGTATAAAATGAAATTATAGTCCATTGCTACGTTTGCTGCAGTTACTGACATGATGGATTACAGGTACTCAAACAAAGTGCATTTAACATTATGATTTAGTAAAGTTGCTGAAAGGAGAATATTTGTTCTTTTTGTTTTACAATAATGTTTTTATTATAAAAGTAATATATGTACATGTTTGAAAATTAGAAAATGCTGAAAAATACAAGAAAGGAAACGGAAATTGCTGATTGTCCCACTAACAAGAAATAATCACCATTAACATTTTGGCTTATTTGCTTTCAGATTTTTTTTCCATTATGAAATCACTGATATTTGATCTTTTTGACTTACAAAAATGTTAATTTCATATGGTTTACCCTAATTTATTTAATATCATATACATATTATTTTACATACTTAAAAGCATACTAGATTGTTTTGTAGCTTGCTTTTCTCATTTAATATTATAATTTAAGTATTTGTTCATAATATAAAAACTTTTTGAAAATGTTATCATGAATATTATATTCCAATATACAAATGTGCTACAATTTACCTGATGATTTCCCTACTACTGGACATATCAGTTGTTTCCATTGGCCACCATTACAAACAGTGCTCTCATAAGCACCTCTATGTACAATTATTTGTAACTGTTTCAGATTATTTTAATTTTCACAAATGGGGATCTTGATTATAGGTTATAAATATTTTAAAGCCTGTTAATACGTATGGCCAGGAATTTTATTTTAAGAAGGAACATATATTCTATGAGGCCATGTTCATTTGCTCACCTCTGTTTCCCCACTGGCTAGTGTCACATTGAATTCAATAAAGCATTTGTTCAAAGGATTAACATATGGCTCCAACCAATGAAAATAAAAGAAGTTTCAGAAAATAGCACTTACTTCTCTCATGTATCAGAGCTTCTCTCATGTATCAGAGATATTGTATTATGGTTGAAAATCAAATTAGGTAAATTGTAGTTTAAACTTCTAGTTCTCCACTTACCAGCTGTGTAAACTTAGGTAGGAGTCAATAACTTATCTGGGCCTCAGTTTTCTCCTCCGTAAAATGGGGAGATTGACAGCATCAACCTCACTAAGATGTTCTGAAGATTAAATAATTTGTAGAGAAATGCATTATGGTGCCAAGCACACAGTAATTGCTAAATAAATGTTTTCTGTTACTATTTACATAACTGAGAAATTCTGAAAGTACTTTTTTCCCCAAAAGGAGGTACATAAGAAAAAGTGATGATTCTGTGTAAACATCTCAAAATTGAGTCAAGTGATACATATAAGAAAACACAATTGTAAAAATTTTGTAAGATTTCATAATGTTTTTAAATTCCTTGTTGGTTGTTTTTATTATCCCAGGTCTATTTCTCTCTAATGTTTGGCAGAAAAATCTTCACGGGAAAAAGAGTTCTTGCAGGGGAGAATGGAAGGGAAAGCTGGGGACACTGACATCCTGCCCTACAGTCAGTCTTCCCAGAGATGTGTTGCCACCTGAAAGAGAGGAGGACGTCTTCAATGATGCAGACAGGAGCAAGAGTGCAGGGAACAGGCACAGACTGAGGAAGGACTTTGACACTTGAAGAATTTCAGACCTGGACAAGCTGCTGGCATTGTGTAGCTGGGTTGGGAGGTGGGCAGTAGTGGTGGTGGTGTATGAATGCTGGGTGAGGACTAAGCAGGTACTGGGGTCAAGGCCAGGCACTGGCACATTGAGGACAAACCGGCAGCAGGTCAACAGTACTGGGAGAGGATTAGCTTTGAGTTGTTGTGCCAGTGTTGAGAGTAGGGACCATACCAAGCTCCCATTTTTTTAGATGTGCTACATTTAGTTATTTAATCTACAACTATTATTGTAAGTGTATTATGTACCAGGCACTGTTGAAGGCCTAGGGGAATCAGTAGTGAATAAACAAAAAGCCAAACATCCTTCCTTTTGTAGAACTATTCTAGTAGGAGGATATAGACAATAAGTAATAAATATTATACGTAGGGACATGATATTACATAATAAGGCAATATAAATGCTTTGAAAAAAGCTGGATAATGGGGATGGCAAGAAGTTAGCAATATTAAATGAAGTAAGTATGTGTAGGCATTGTTCAAAAAGTGACGTTGAAGCCAAGACCTAAAGGAGCAAGCTGTATAGACACAGGAAGAGAGTATTCTAAGTAGAGGACCAGCAAAGGCGAAGTCCCTGACATAAAGTATATCTGTTTTTGAGGAAAAACAGGAAGACCAGAGTAGATGGAGTGGAGTGAACCAGGGAGACAACAGTAGAAAACAAGGACAGGGCGATTAATAAGGAACCAGTCAGTGTAGAGCCCAGGAGGCCACTGCAATGTTGCAAAGTCCTGGATCAGATTTTCTTAGTTATGTTCTATTAATAATGCATATCCTGCAAGAGGGTTTCTTTGGCCCATGCCCAGGTTGCTCAAATGGAATGTAGCTACAAAGAATACACTCCTAAATTTTGCCATTCAATAATTCTCCAAAGTTCTCCTTTTGATGGGTAGAGGAACTTATAAGCAACCCTGGGGAAATAAGTAGGAGATGAAGGTGGTGATGCCTGGATAGGTCCTCCTTGGGTGTTTGCTTTGGGGAATTTCAGGCATGATGTAAGATTCTGGTCGCTGGTCTAACCGTCATGCTCCTGAACCTCCCACCCCTTCAAGGATATAACTGGGGAATCCCTCAGTTCTCTGGAGAATAAGACTCTCACAGCAGACCTCAATTCAGAAAGAGCTTGCTGAAGTGGGCAGGTCTCATTTCCCAAAAGGAAACTGACAGCTTTTCCACTAAAAGAATCTTTTTAATGATTAAGAAAAGTAATGGCAATAATGAAGAGGTAGCAGTTATAGTTAGACTATGATTACTCAGGATCTCTATGAGTAAATGTATCACCTCGAAATTCTTCAAAATACCTCAAATTCTCCAGCTTTGTAGTCAAAAGCTAAAGCATTTATTTACATATTAAGATCTGGGGGGCCTGAAAATATTATGTTTTGAAGAGCTGTTTAACCATCTTGAGGAGCAACTCTTTCTGGATGCTTATGTATCAATCATCTTAACAATCATTTCTTTGTTGATGTGACAGGTTGCTGACCTTAGATCTTAAACCCAGCTTACGCAGGTACAACGGTTGCCAGCCTGGCCACACCCTTCCAGCCAGTAGCTGCAGGAGGATAAGCCTGAAGTCACCCAAAGTCTTGGCTAGAAGGCCCCCATGTTCAACACCAGTTTTTCCCCCTGAAACATGCTCTCCTAGATCTTCTCATCTCAAGAAGTGGAACTAGCACCTATCAGTTGTTAAAACTAAAAAGCTAAGAGTAGTCCTTTGATTACAACCCCCTGCCACTATGTACATCAACAAATCAACTAATCCCAACAGCTCCATCTCTCAAAAATACCGTGACTCTGTCCCCTTCCTTCTATCTCTACTGCTACAATCTTGGTCCATACCTTCAACGCTTCTGGCCCCAGTTGTTGTGATAGCTGCCTACATGCTCTCCATGCTCCTAAGCGTATCCTCCAAATGGTGGTCAGAGTGGTTTTTAAAAACCTGTATCAGATCACTTCACTTCTCTGTATGAAATACTCTACATCTCTCATTGCACTAAGATAAAATTTAAATGCCTTACCTTTGCCTACAAGACTGTTCCTTGACCAGACTCTACCTGCCTTTCTGACTTCATCTTCATCCCTTGCTGCCGTACTCCTGCCACTTTTGCCTACTTTTGTTTCCTAAACCCAGTGAATTTGTTCCAGCCTTTGTGTTTCTTTTCCTTGGAACTCTCCGTCCATCCCCTCATCTTCTCAAGGCTAGCTCCTTATCATTCAGATCTCAGTTTAAATACCACCTCCTCAAAGAGGCCTTCACTGACTCCCTAATGTAAAGTAGCCCCCATGAGTCAGTCTCTATACTATTTTAATTCTCAAGAGGATATTCTTCTTCTTCTTCTTTTTTTTTTTCCTGTTGTAGTTATCTCCCACTCAGGCCCAAAATGTTAACTCCATAAGAGCTGGAATTTTGTTTGTGCAATTTTCTTCTATATCCCTAGAACAGTGCTTGACAACTAAAGGACACTCTATAAACATTTGGTGAATGAATAAATTTTTCTTCTGGAGAGGTTTCTTTCTAAGAACCTGGCATGGATTGGTAATCTTTATATCCAACCCATAACTCTGGCCAGACTGGTTTTTCCTGGCCACATATCTGATAGATCTGCATGTCCCCTTCATCACTAAGAGCCAGGTCATAGGGAAAGAGTGGGTGAACTAGTCTAAGTCAAATAGCCCAACTCAAAAGACTCAAAACTCACGCCTTTGTGTATATAAATGATAGCATTATCTTTTCACTTATTAGAATAGTTTGCATTTATATATAGATGTTCTTCTACAAACTAAGACTAATATTCATCTATTTAGTTCTCTGCTATCTCTGTATAATAGAGAAGGAAGAGGCATCACTCAGAGAAACTTAGAGGATACTACTGAAATTATTTTAGAAGCTTTAAAAATAGGTGGTCAATGCTATTTTAAGTATGGCAAATTAAAATCAAGAGCCACATAACGTAGCAATCCAACTAAAGGACACATAACTATGGGCTTCGAATTAAGAGAAAAGTTAACAGAGAAAGCGACAGTCTAGAAAGTGGACTGCAAATTTTTACATTTTAGACAATTGCCTCTTTAAGTGAGTATTTTGTTTAGCGTTTAAATATCTCCCTGATTTCTTTAAATTTTTAGTAATTTATACCTTTTCCTGATTGTGAAGTAATGCACACTCACTGAATACTTGGAATACGGTGCACCAGTAATTTGGATTAGAGCTGAGAGTTAAACTACACGTAGAGGAACGTGTGGTAAGAGACAACATTGCCTCTTAGAGGTCTGTGGTGCGCTGCCAGAGAATGCCCTGTAGCTTCTTTCCAGTCCTGGAGACTGGCGACTATTGAATTGAAGCACGTGTCATGACTTCAGGGAAGAAGGAGTCCTATGAGAGGGAACTTGTTCCTGGTCCACAGTGGGCCTCGCTCCAGACAGACCTACTGGATAATCTTAGGTACTCCAGGAGGCTGAGATGGTGGGAGAGTCATTGGCCTCTGAGAGAAAACACTGTGAGTGAGGCTCAACCTGTAGTGTCAGCAAGACAGTGGTCAGAGGGAACAACGTTAGATTGTTTCCCTCCCGCCCCTGCCACAACTCATTATGCCTGTGAATCATGGAAAGAAAGGTGTCACCAGGAGCCACCAGAGGAGCAGAAGGAGCTTTCCTGGTGGTGGCCAAGGTGAAAGAGAACACCAAAGGTCAGTGGTTCTGAGGAAGCCTCCAGAAGCGAAGCCTTCAGGTTGGGGGTAGCACAGCGCAATGGGCAACAAAGAAGTAAGAAGCAGAACCCTCAGACATTACAGTAGAGGGTCTTCAGAGATGCACAAAGCTAATCTGATTTCATGGCTCCACTTCTACAAGAAAAACGAGGGAGGGTGTTCTCAGGACAAGACTAGATGTTTACAGTTAATAGAGGGAATGAGACCTCTGAGCACTAGGATTTGTGTAATTAAAGTAAATTTGATATGTTTTTACTCATTGCTTAGTGATGTCAGGAGCCAGAGAGTTTACACAGAAAAGAATAAAAGCTTACCACAGCAAAACAACCACTTTTTATCATTTTGATATATTTCCTTCCAGGCTTCGTCCTATGCATATTTTTATAACATGTATTCAACATTATTTCCTACTTTCTCATTTATAACATGAGCACTTTTCCTTATTATTAAAAATGCTTTTAACTCTTGAAAATAGTTTGACAATTTCTTATGAAATTAACACGTACTATATAACACAGCAATCCCACTCCTATGTATTTATCCTAGAGAAATAAAAACTTTTCACACAAAATCTTGTATGTGAATGTATATAATATGTCTATTCATCACCAAACACTGGGAAAAACCCAAATGTCTTCCAGTGGGTAAATGAATAAACTGTGGTACATCAATTCAATGGAATACTACTCAACAATAAAAAGAAAATAACTATTCACACACATAACAAAGTTGGTAAACCTCAAAGGCATGCTGAGTGAAAGTAGACAATCTCAAAAGATTGAATCGCATATTCATGATTCCACAAATATGACGTTCCTGAAACAACAAGACTATAAATATAGAAAACCGTCTTGGTTGTCAGGGCTGGAGAGTGGGGAGTTGGGTGTGACTACAAAGGAATAGCACAGGGAGCTTTTGCGGGGATGATGGAACTGTTTCTCATCTTGATTTTGGTGGTGGTTACACAAATCCATACAGATGCTAATATTCATAGAACTGTGCGCACAAAAAAGTCAAGTCAATTTTATTATATGCTAATTTAAAAAATAAAATGGGCTGAAATGCCTTTAAAACATAATATAAAATAACTTTTTTAATGCGTTCAAGCAAGAGGCTTGTATCATAATTTATTCACCTTCTCCCTTTCTACAGATTGCTGTATTGTTCTTACCTCTGTATAATGCTGTATTGAAAACTTTAGAGGCATACTTCTTTGTTCAGATTTAGAATTTTTTTTCATTACAGTTCCAGTAGCAGAATTACTGAGATATGGGTATACTTATTTTTAGAACTCTTGGTATCTGCTGCCAAATTGCTTTTTATTCAAGGTTATGTCAATTGACCCTCCCACTGGCAGTGTCTGAGATTAAGTGGTTTGGACATTCTTAAGCTTGTGAAATTAGAAGATTTAATCAGGATTGTTTGCAGAATAATTGTAGGGAATAAAGAGAAGAAAAGCAGAGGTGGGTGAGTAGCTGGACCAGGAGAGAAACGAGACCTTCAGACCTGAGGATTATCTGCTTCCTATTTTTGTGCTTTTCTGATAATGCTCACTTTGCCCCTTACTTTTCCTTGCCCCATTGCTTTCAGGATCGATTTTTATTTTCTTATTTGTTCTTCCCCCTCTCTTGTGGCCCAAATGCAAGAGCTAAGTTAAGCTACCAAAATATTAAAGTTATTTTACATAATCTACTAAGCAATCTTTTAAAACACTAACTGTGGGAAAGGCATTGTGCTAGCCTTTGGGAGGGGTGTCAAAGATGAGTAGGGATGGTCTCTGCCGTCACATAATTCACAGTGCAACAAGGAGAGTTCAAGATATTATTTCCCTGCCCAGTACCACCTTCCTCCTTCCTACATTGCTAATGATGACAATGAAAAACAACAGATAGTGTTTAGCCTTTGAAAAAGGCCATCACTCCGAGTTGGGTTCATCAGTTTCAGAAAAGATGTAAAATTAAGCCATGCTTCGCAAGGTGGGTGGCTCTAATTAAATGCATTCCGGGCGAAGAAATGGCATGTGCAGAGGTGAGAGTACGAAACTGTGACTTTCTCCTTGATGTCCTTGTACAAAAATAAACAAACAGCATTTGAAAACCTCTTCTCCTGAGATGAATACAAGATGACTCAAGAGCCCATTTCCATACATCAGCTTGCTGGAGAAAATGGAAAGTCCTACTCTCTAAGGCAGTGTTCCTCTCACACAGATAAAGATATCATATATAATAGACTGGGAAAACTTCCTAAATGAAACATCTGTTCTGCGTGCTTAAGCACCAAGGCACTCTCAAGATATGAATTTCCACTCCATATTCTAGGTGCTGTGATAATAAGCTGGGAATGAGTGTGGAAGTTTCATTTCTTTTCAAAAAAAAATTTTTTTTCATCATCTCTTTCCAACTCATAGTAATTATTTTGGAACATTTTAGATAGAAAATTGAAAGAAACAGGAGGAAAGGAATGACAATAGAACTAAAGAAGAATTGATGAAAGGTCAGTAAAGCTAAGAAACGTTGAGAAATGAATATTAATGAAATCACAATGCCTTCAGCTAATTTAACCAAATCAGCAAAACCATTATGTTATACACGATGTTTATTTTGCTGCACTTCTGTGTACATTATGAAATGCAAAAACTTTCTAAATTTAGGATCTGAACAATTGCGTAGATGGTTGAGAAAATAAAATGTAGATATTCTTTAATTGTGTTTTTAGAACAGAATGGTTTCTTTTCTGTAATAAACGGTTTATTTTTTCTAGATGCTTTCAATTTCCCCTAGCAGGTTGCAGCTGGGCATCATTTTCTAACATACTGTTGGTTTTCAACCTAGACCAGTCTCCAGATTTACTCTTGACCTTGTAATATACAATATCAACACATGGGTTTTACCAGTAGCTGGGTGTGATATTTTTTGAGGCCAATTTTGGACACAGATAATCTTTTTCTTACTGATGCTGCAAATTATTGCTGCTAATACTGCATCTTATAGATTTCAAAACCCTTTCCCAAATATTATCTAATTGAACTTGACCGGAACTTGGAGACATGTCATGCAAATATTTTTACCTATCATCCTATAAAAAGGAAAATTGAGGGTCTGAGAGTGACTTTCTCAAAGTCACAGAGGGAAATAGGGCAAAACACTGTCTCCTAACTTGTATTGCTCTGCTTTACTATTGTATTATGTATGCCAGGCTTGGATATAACCAGGATGGTCTTTTTCCTAGGGAACT
>NW_011888849.1:5401995-5405629 GCF_000151845.1 Pteropus vampyrus | reverse complement strand
ATTCAAATCCTGATGCCTCCTCTGGATAAATATTAGGCATCTCAAATATTTAAAAGTCTCAAACAAACCCATGATTAAACTGTTCCTTCTTGCCAACACTGCCTCGCCCATGTTGACAGCCCCACCCCAAAAGTCATCCTTGATTTCTTTTTCCTTATCCCCTCCACCTACATATCCCTTCTACCTACATCCAATTCATCAAGTCTTGTCAACTCTACTTCGAAATTAAATTTGTATGTTTAGTTCCACTGTCATCACCCTAGTCTAACCTACTATCATCTCCCGTCACAGTCTCCTAAATGGTCTCCCTATCTCTAATCTTGCTATCTTATAATCTTTTTTTCATGCAGTAGCCCCAGTTACCGTCTTTTTAATTTTATTTTACTAAAAAATATACATGCACAGAGTTTAAGTAGGCAAAGTATTCAACAAAAAATATCACCAAAAATGAACAAATAAATCCAAACCCTAAACTCTCCCTATTAACATTTTCCAGACAAACTATTTTTAGTGCTTCAGCTCTGAGTTGTCTTGTTTTATGGGTTAGATTTATTAAGATATAATTCACATAAAGTGAAACTCACCAATCCACCTTTTTAGGCATACAGTTCAATGACTTTTGACAAATGTTTATAGTCAAGTAACAACCACAATCAAGATATAGAATATTTCCTTTATTCATTAAGTTGTACAGTATTTTAAAACATAAACTGAATCATGTTAACCTTTTTGGTAAAAGACCTGCACTGACTTTCCTCTAAATTTGAATAAAATCCACATTCCTTCTTAAAGCCCTCAAGGCCCTACAAAACTCATCTCTGCTTACTTCTTGGAACTGCCTTAATAATCAGTCCCTCCACTCAGCATGGCCCCTATCTGGATTTTCATCCTACTTTATAGATGCTCAACTCGCTGTTCCCTTTATCTGAAATGATCTTCTCCTGATACTCCATCTCTTTATCTCATTTTTTCTAATCTTATCCAAAGTGCCAATAATTTTATCCTACTTATTTCTTCTTACAGTTTGGAATAATTTTGTTAATTTAATTCTTTGCTTATTCATGTCTTGGACCATGAGAATGTAAGCAAGATGAAGGCAGGAACCTTGATTCATCTTACACAACACTATATTCTCAGTTTCCAGAATATTACTTAAGCACACAGAAGGTGCTTTTTTTAAAAAAAAAAAAAAAATTAAATTTATTGGAGTGACATTGGTTAATACAATTATATAGGTTTCAAGTGTACAATTCAATAATACATCATCTGTATGTCACCACCCAGTCAAATCTCCTTCCATCACCATGTATTTGACCTCCCTTTACTTTTTTATTTACCTTCCCCTCTCCCCCTTTCCCTCTGGTAACTACTAAACCATTGTCTGTGTCTATGAGTTTTTGCTTGTTTGTCTTGTCCATCTGTTGCTTTCAGTTTTATATCCCACATATGATTGAAATCACATAGTTCTCAATTTTCTTTGTCTGACTTATTTCACTTAGCATGATTATCACAAGTTCTATCCATGTTGCCACAAATGGCAGTATTTCATCTTTTTTTATGGCTGAGTAATATTCCATTGTATATATGTAGCATATCTTCTTTATCCAATATGTATCAATGGACATTCCAGTTGTTGCCATGTCTTGGCCATTGTGACTAATGCTGCAATCAATGTTCAATGTACAAAAATCCATTGCATTCCTATATACTGACAATGAAATTTCAGAAAAAGAAATACAAAAAAACAATTCTTTTTGCAATTGCAACCGAAAGAATAAAACACCTAAAAATAAACTTAACAAATGATGTGAAACCTATACACTGAAAACTATAAGACATTATTAAAAGAAATTGAAGAAGACACAAAGAATGGAAAGATATTTTGTGTTCATGGATTGGAAGAATCAACATTGTTAAAATGGACATATTGCCTAAAGATTTAATGCAATCTCTATCAAAATCCCATTAACAGTTTTTAAAGAAATAGAACAAAATATCTTCAGATTTATATAGAATCACAAAAAATTCCAAATAGCCAGAGCAATCCTGAGAAAAAAGAACAAGGCCAGAGGTATCACACTGCCTGACTTCATATTATACTACAAAAGGGACAATAATCAAAATAGTATAGTACTGGCAGAAAAGCAGACACATATACCAATAAAACAGAATTGAGAGCCTAGAAATAAACTCACAAACATATGGGCAAATAATTTTCAACAAAGGAGCCAAAAACATATGATGGAGAAAAGAAAGCCTCTTCAATAAATAGTGCTGGGATCATTGGAAAGCCACGCACAGAAGAATGAAACTAGACTGCCATCTGTCATCACACACTGAAATGAACTCAAAATGGATCAAAGACCCAAATATAAGACCTAAAACAATAAATTACATAAAAGAAAACATGGGTACTAAATTCATGGACCTTGATTTTAGAGAGGATTTTATGAATTTAACCTCAAAGACAAGGAAAGTAAAAGCAAAATTAAATGAATAGGACTGTACCAAACTAAAAAGTGTCTGCTCAGCAAAAGAAACCATCAACAAGACAAAGAAGCAACCAACTGAATGCGAGAAGATATTTGCAAACAATGCCTCCAATAAGGAGCTAAGGTCCAAAATATATAAAGAACTCATACAACTCAACAACAACAACAAAAAACACCAAATAATTTAATTTAAAAATAGGCAGAGGATCTCAACAGACACTTCTTCCAAGAAGACCTACAAACGGCCAACAGACATATGAAAAGATGCTCAACAGCATTAGCTATTAGGAAAATGCGAATTAAAACCACAATGAGATACCATCTCACAATTTTTACAATGGCTATTATCAACAGGACAAGTAATAACAAGTGTTGGAGAGGTTGTGGGGGGAAAGGAACTCTCATACACTGCTGGTGGTAATGTTAATTAGTACAGCCACTGTGGAAAACGGTATAGAGATTTCTCAAAAAATTTAGAATTACCATATGACTCAGCAATCCTTCTTCCCAAAAACATTTGAAAACATTTATTCATAAAGATATTGGGCTGAACCACTTAGAATTGCTAATATATGGCAATGTTTGACCTATAAAAATGGCAGTTTCAAATGGTTCAACATAATGAATATTTGCCGAATAAATGAATGAACTAAAATTTTAAATTGCTGCCACCAGGAGACCACAGACAATTACATTTGTGTGCAGAGATTGCTCTTCCTGAGTTTACTTGATCACTTTTTATCCTAAATTGCCTCTAAAAGAACCACTGTAGTTTTCTAAATACTAATTTGCTATGATGAAGGTATTCTTCTTTACTAAAACAGATAATACTAATAACAATGCAAAACTTAAAGGTAACATCTCTTCGAGGAAATTTACTTTAAAAAGTGACCTTTTTTGGTTTAGTTTTATCGAAACATTATTTACACATAATTATATTCACCCATTTTAGATGCACAATTTAATGAGTTTTGACAAATGTAAACAGTCAACTTACCACTGCCACACTTGACATAGAATATTTTCGTCATGATAAAAAATTATTTCTTACCCTTGTCCCCTCCCAGCCCCAGGCAACCAGTGATGTTTTCTATCATTATAGTCTTGCTTTTACTAGAATTCACCTTTTGAGAATTTCACAT
>NW_011888849.1:5347155-5401945 GCF_000151845.1 Pteropus vampyrus | reverse complement strand
AATTAGTACAGCCACTGTGGAAAACGGTATAGAGATTTCTCAAAAAATTTAGAATTACCATATGACTCAGCAATCCTTCTTCCCAAAAACATTTGAAAACATTTATTCATAAAGATATTGGGCTGAACCACTTAGAATTGCTAATATATGGCAATGTTTGACCTATAAAAATGGCAGTTTCAAATGGTTCAACATAATGAATATTTGCCGAATAAATGAATGAACTAAAATTTTAAATTGCTGCCACCAGGAGACCACAGACAATTACATTTGTGTGCAGAGATTGCTCTTCCTGAGTTTACTTGATCACTTTTTATCCTAAATTGCCTCTAAAAGAACCACTGTAGTTTTCTAAATACTAATTTGCTATGATGAAGGTATTCTTCTTTACTAAAACAGATAATACTAATAACAATGCAAAACTTAAAGGTAACATCTCTTCGAGGAAATTTACTTTAAAAAGTGACCTTTTTTGGTTTAGTTTTATCGAAACATTATTTACACATAATTATATTCACCCATTTTAGATGCACAATTTAATGAGTTTTGACAAATGTAAACAGTCAACTTACCACTGCCACACTTGACATAGAATATTTTCGTCATGATAAAAAATTATTTCTTACCCTTGTCCCCTCCCAGCCCCAGGCAACCAGTGATGTTTTCTATCATTATAGTCTTGCTTTTACTAGAATTCACCTTTTGAGAATTTCACATAAATGAAATATTACCTGTAATCTTTTGTGTCTGACTTTTACTTAGCTTAATACTTTTGAGATTAATCCACTTTGTGTATCAATAGTTTATCCCTTTTATTTCTGACTAATTTTTAACTTTCATGATTTTTGGTGGCGGGCATCTTGTGGACCATCCTGAGCTTTTCAGAAGGCAGATGGTTTCCTTTTGATGCAAATGGATAGCACCAAGAGGTGGCAAGGCACAGTAAGATGATAGAGCCACCATAGGTGTCAGAAGAGCCTAACACACATGCTGTCCATACTGCTAACCTGCTAAGTGACCTTAGGCCAGTTGCTTGACCTCCCTCACTTGTCATTGTAATCCCTCACTTATCCCCTCAGCTGTTATTAGGATGACGAGACCACCTACCTCAAGGTTGATGTGAGGACTACATCTGTTAATGATGTGAAATATTAGCATAGTGCTCGACAGAGAAAATGCCCAATAAATGATATCTCACTAGTCTTTTGGAACGATGGAAGAACCTGCCTCTCCAACATGTCTCTAGCTTTCCTGTTCATTTTCTACCCAATCTTTTACTCAACTCAACTCTTCAATCCCTAAATGCCAAAGCTTTGGAAAGGAAAAAAAGACTTGAATTGAGGCTTCCATTTGTTTCTTTGAGAATTAAATCCTGTTTCTTTTATTCTTATTAGGTTGATTTGCAAACATTCTTTCAATGCTTTTATTTTTATTTTTATTTTCCCACTCCCTGATAAATGACTCTGATCTTTAATCTAATTGTTGATCTACATACAGTGTTTTGGGGGCAATTAATTTAACAGCCCCTAGCAATTAGCCTTCAGGTATCAACTTTAAAGTCTATGCATCCCCTTAAGCAGAACAGCAAGCTGAACAGAGAAAGAACTGGTTTCACCATAGTGTATTGCAATCAGATGCAAGAATAGAGCAAACAGAACACTTCAAATGGTGACACAATTACTGTAGGATTGGGTGGCTTCTCTTTGTACTTATTCAACTCCCTCAGACTCTTCTGAATAAATAGTTGATAACATTTGAGAAAAATTTCACTTCTCTTGTTTCTATGATGCCAACTTCATCTCAGTGTATTCTCCATCTCACTGACCACTCTTCCTTTGCTTCCTTAGCTGGCTCCCTTTCCCTTCTCCTACCTTAAACCACAGGTAATCTCCAAGGCTCAAGTCAACCAAAACCAACACTTGCTTTTGTGTGGATAATTCCCAAATCTAACCCTGAACTTTCCCTGTCTTCTAGGCCCCGACAAGATTTACTGCCATTCACAACTGATTATCTCACAAGTGATTATCTCACTGAGAAAATTTAATTCCAAATGTTCCAAACTTATCTGATCACCTTCCCCTACACACCAGCTCCCCAGCCTGTTCTATTTTGGCTTGGGCACCCTTCTTCTGATTTCTGAGGTAAGGAAAGATGAAGTCCTATTTGGCACTCTTATTTCCATTCAAGGACCCAGACTGTAAACAGATTTACTGTTCACTCTTTTGGACTCTGTTTGGAGCTCATCTCCCTTCTTTATTCTCACTATCACCATCATCATCATGGCTAATACCTTCTGGGCAACTCTCATTCAGACAGATGCCGTGTGCACAACCTCACTTAATCCTTATAGCCACCACATGAGCAAGTTGGTTTTATCCTGTTTCACAAATGGTTCAGTTCTAAACTGCTGTTACACAGTTCTTTCTCGTAGAATGTCATCCCTCCACGTTCTCGTGGAATCTTACCTTTCCTTCCAAATACTCAGGGAGTATATGCTTCTTGAAGCCTCCTCCAAACATTGCCATCTTTTCACTAAATGTCTATTACACTGTGTATCAGTGCCCCCAAATTAGGAAAGAATTGTTCTTTGGCTGTCATATATATTACAATATTTAAAAGTTTATTTTTCTCCCATTATGGGAAAGATAGATGCTTATAATAGTACATTTAAAAGGTAGAAAAAAATTATTACTATCTAGGCTGCTTTCCATTTAGTTTTCATACATAGCTTTTTGTCTGTTTTTATCTTGTGTTTATAACTTATGGTTATAAAATATGCATCTCCATGTTCATCATCAACATCTTTTGAAATTACTGCATAATATACCATCAAGTGAACTTAAAAGTTTTCTGTATGTTTGAATTAAAAGAGATAGAGTGTGTGAAGTGAAATGAGTTATCTGACACATAACAGGCAATAAAAAGATTATCACATAGTGTCAAAAGGGAAGGAATTTTGTTCTTGTTATTCCCCAAATTATTGAGTGCAGTGTTGTGCTTATACAAAGTGCTCAGTGATTTTGGAGGGAACTGATTTTTTTTTCTTCCCACTATGAAATAAGGTATGTTCACTGCAAAAAAAAAAAAAAAATCCAGAAAATAAAGAGGAATGTACTGAAGGAAAGAATATTCACCTATAATCCCAATCCTCAGAAATAAGCACTTTAAACATTGCTGTTGCATTTTTGTTGAATCTAGGTAGTTGCCTATCTTCTATAGGCACACAGACACAAAGCTGTACACATATGTACAACAAATTTCAGACACAAATTTCTCCCACAACACATTGTGAAATATTGCACAATAGCTCCCTCTACAGTGAAAATGTCTTTATTTTTTTTAAATGATAATATGCAATAGAGTCACGCTCTCCAACGTAATATTCACGATATGAGAAAATACAAATTTAGACCCAAATGGAAATTTATGCACAATAATTTTTAACAAATTTATCCTAGAGCTAGTGGCTCAATATGTTCAAGGTTGAGGAACAGTTTGGGGACATCAGGTCTTAATTTTTTTTAATTTTAAAGCAAATGATTTCTAGGCTCCAAGTGAAGTGAAACAGAACCTCTAGGAGCATGTGCAGTATGAGAAATTCCATCCTATCTGCAGCTTAGACTTTGAAAGGGAGTGTAAGGGCTTGAGGGAAAACCAGGTAAATTCGGTCTTTCACCTAACACTACAATGAGTGACACCCCTATTTGCTTTCTGTAAAACTTACAATTGCTCTTAATAACTGACATATCTTTTAATTTCATACATACTTTGTTTTCATATAGATCTTGAAAAGGTCACAGATAAAAAGCCACATTCATTTCCTAATACTTAACAATAACTATTTAGAGAAGCCTAATGTTTTCTCATATATTTTGTTCTTACTTTGGTCTAACGATTTCCCAAAATAGATATATTATTGAAAGGAAGAGTTCATGGGCAAATTTCACAATTTTCTTGATTCAGACAGTTATATTTCTGCTTTAGCTTAGGATAAGATTAATTTTCCTATTCTGCTAATAAACCATGTGATAGCAAAATGCCTTCAGTATTTTCATGCTAGGAAAATACTGAAAGATGCCTGTGACATTTTAAAAGATTGAGAAGCTATTTCAAATAAGCCATCAGATTCTTAAAGATTAATTTATGAAATGTTTAATAACCAGAAAAACCTGATTTAAATAAAATCATTTCACAATTAAGTTATTTTTGGTTATGGACATTGATTTCTTTTAAGAAATAAAGTGCTTTTCTATATGAAGAAAAAAAACTAAAATAATAGTAAACAAATATTGATTGAGTCCAGACAAGTAAGCAGCATCTTTGGTTTTACAGATGTCATTAACTTATCATTAAATGTATTTCACTGCTTATAATGAAACCTTGCAATAGCTTTGTTCCTGAGGCTCATAAATATTTTCCAGCTCCTTTATCCTAAATCCCCCACCTTATAATCACACTTTTCAAGGAACAAAAGAACATAATAAGTGATAAATCTATTCTGAAACATTTCTTTTAATCTGAAAAGTTCACACATCATCTACTTCTGGTAAATTTGGAAACTAGAGAAAACCAGAGGCATTAAAACCTTTTAATAAGGAAATCAATGGAAATGTATTTAGGATGTCATTATATTTTCTAAAGATTTTCTTTCATATTACCATATTCTTTTTATTTCATTTTTCTGATTTCCCACAACCGAGCTAATTACTTCACATCAATCTTCCTGTTCAGATCATGAGGCTTATGAGAGCAGGGACTGATTTTCTTCTCAGTGGTTATCACATAGTCTGCACTAAATATATATTCCCAGCCTTCACTACTATTTGGAGTAAAGAGTTTCTTAAATTTACTGCTCTCATTTTATTTACTCAAAAAAATTTTTTTTAACTTTTAAGGACGCCCCTTCATCTTACTATTCAAGGATTTGGTGAGCAGAATGTATGCCTTCTTATGTACCATCTTTCAAAACTATCTAGATTTTGATCACACCTTCAGGTCTCTACCTTCCACATTGCTGAGTCCCAAGGTACAGGCTGCCTCATAGCAAGTTTCTACTGCCCTCATCAGTTTGTTTGGTTGAAGGATGGTGGCCACTATGTTCTGGGGATATGTTTAAATAAAGATAGTGATAATAATCCCCTAATTGTAATTACTCATGTTGCTCCCACCTGTTAAGTAACTTCCTACCCGCTGGAACAGAGGATGGTGGTATTGAGATAGTACAGGGCTTGGTGGGATGTTGGGTTAGAGTCCCTCCTTCAAACCTCTGGAACATAATCTTTTCTCTTTCACCTCTCCTTCAAAATCTGCTTCCATAAAAGATTTCCTTGAGTACAGAAAGAAAGGTATTTTGAGTGTGAAAATTATTGTACCACAGTTGTCTTGGTGGAAACTGTCAGTGAGCTCTTACTGTGAGCATCTATCTGGCTCACGGTGCTAATAACTCCCTGGAGCTCCATGGTCTTAACCCCAGTGCTCGTTACTTAATGCAAATCCCAGCAAGTAACCAAAGATCTCCAAACTTTAAGACTTCCCATATCCCTTTTCCTCCAAACTTCCTTTCTTCCTAATGTTGTTGGCCTCATAGCCTTAAGGGTCCAGCCCAGAAGCCACAACATACCATATTCCATACATACAAACATTATTTTTCATTTTAGCTTGGTGAAAATTAATATGTTTTGAAGTATTTTATAGGTATGACTTTCAGTTTTACTTACTTTTTATTTATTTATTTGTTTGTTTGTTTGTTTGTTTGTTTGTTTAAATAAAAGCCATCCTAGTGATGATGTAATGTTTAGATTTTGTTTGTATCAAAATCTTAAGAAGCATGTAATTTAAAATGTCGAATACTTTCTTATGGTTTATTAGTTAAAACATCAGTCTTATATCCTCTCTCCCTTTCCGCTGATGAAATAATTTTTTATTTATTTTACTGGTCATGTTGGTATTTATTTCCACATCTCTAAAAATCATGCATATCTATATTTCTTGATTTGCAGTTTTTATTATTATTCCCTGACTTCCCGCTATGGAGTACGACTGTTCCCACCACACATGAACTTTCTTTCCTTTTTCACAACTTCACTATATGATCACAGCAATTTTTCTTTGGATTATATCCATCAGTATAATGTTTATGTCGATATGGCTATGCAAAAACTATTCACAGCTGAACCATATAGAAAACTATAATTTATTTTTTTTCTGAAAGCTTTTTACTTGCCCTGGAGCTAATTGTCTTGTTTTATCGTTTGTTTATTTTTTTCATGTACTTATCACTAGTTTAATTCTCAATTTTTTTTTCACCAGTTTTCTAAATCTTAAGGTATTCAGATGCACCGATTTCATCTTCCTGATGAAATATCTTCCAGATTCTTCTGACAGGCTTTCATTCAGTCATTATGTCCGATATACAGCTGCTGCATTTGACTTTCCCTTCCCTATCATCCTAGGCTTACTTCTTCACTCTTCTGGACATATCTCCTGTCCTGTATTTCTGGTCTTTTACTTCCTTGTTTTAATTGCTTGTTTTAGTGAAGTTAGTATTACTGTAGAGTGATCTAGATGGGCAGTTTAGTTAGGGAAACTCTGACATCACTGCTTTTAGTTTTTTTTCCTCCTGGTCTGGTCAGGTAAGACTTCCAATCTTCTGTTTAAAGAATGAAACTCTAGCTTCTAGTATTATAGAGCTGAGTAGAACAAGATAGTGGGTGTAGAGGGTTCCCCTGCGTATGTTCTCTTAATCTCATTGTTTTTCATAAAGTTCCCCCAACTTCAACTCTGCTTGGGATCTCCCAGCCAGAAACTTGTTTTGCTCTCCTGAGAATATGCCTCCAATGAAAGAAGAGTGTTTCTGCAGCTTCTCATGGTTGGAAGGGGTCTGGAGATCTGACCCTTTCTTAAACTTTTAATGAATCATCCTTATTTTAGTCTCTCCTTTTCACCTCATTTCCAGAAGAATTTGATGCTGCCAATTCCTGAGATTTTGAGGATTTTTAGTTTAAAATACATTGCTTCTTGGTTTTCCTGTTTCTAGCAAAGTAATTTGATTGTGGGAAGTATGCTAAATCCTTTTACAATTCATCCATCGTCTTTCAAGTTTCCAAAATTTTGTTCTTGTTGTTTCTTCTCCCATTTCCCCTATTTTGTAGGCCTTAAAAAAATTCACTGTCACTTTAATTGGATTTGAGGAGAACAAAATCTGATGTATGTTTAATTACCCTCTATACCTGAGAGTTCCATGAAATTTTTAACAAGCACAACTTGACATAATGAATTCCAAATTTAATCAATATGTTTACCTTCATCTCAAAAATACGAGGCTTTAGAAATCTTTAATACTGATCACCCTATAATCCTTATTAATGTTTATTGTTTTAATTCTTTAGTTACACCTCCACCCTCAAATTAACCATCATTACTCCTATTATTGTTGTTTATAAGAATGTATATTTAGATATACACAGATGTTTACACATTTCTTGTCTCACCATTTCTTCTTATATCTGATGCTTTCCTTTTCGGTTCAATGTTCTTCTTACTGAAGTATATCTTTATCTAAGACACTAGTGGTACCCTGCTTAGAATCCCTTTACTGGGCTAGTGAATGAATCCCCAAGCTTCTGAGCATTGGCAGCTAAGCTCACATCCTTCTCCTGAGGATTGCCTTCAAGCCAACAATTCCAGGAAATGCCTAGAAGGATACACCCTTCCACCAGAGTTAGCTCACAGCCAATGACTGACTGATCTGTGGGCACAAATCCTACAGAATTGTGGTGTCACTCATCCTGCAAAACTCCCTGTGAGATCAGAATGAGGACAGACTTCAGCTGAACTCATATCTTCACCAGCTTCCTTTCCTGTCCTACTCTGCTTCTCTCTCTCTCCTTTAGGTTTCTTCCAAAGGCACTCCTTCAGTAAATCTCTTGGACAGGAATCTAGGTCTCCAGTCTGCTTCAAGTACCTAATCTAAGATAGTTAATATCAGTAGTCCTATAAATCTGACGGTAAGAATGAGATTCTGGAGTTTGTTCATTCCCATGAGTATCTCTTCACTGGAGATATTCTCTGGCATATTGCTGCAGTGCAATTGCTAACCCTTCTACAGGTGGTTAACTAAGACAGGATATAAGTAGAAGGGAATGCATTAACTTGTGTGATGTATCTAGAATTTGAGAAACAGGAGAAGTAACTTGAAAGACTGTGGAATTGGGAGGCTGTTGCTAAGCGCCATTGATGTACAGTAGTACCCCCTTGAATACATTCCAATAGCCCTAATGGATGCCTGAAACTGCGGATAGTACTAAACCCTATACAATCTTTTTCCTATACATATAAAACTATGATAAAGTTTAATTCATAAATTAGACACAGTAAGAGATTAACGATAATAACTATAAATGAAATAGAACAATTATAACAATATACTAGAAGAAAAGTTATATGAACCTGGCCTCTCTCTCTCATAATACCTTATTGTACTCTACTCATCTTTTCACTTAAATGAAGAACTTTACAGATTCTCTTTGGCATGGAATTGCCAGCCTAACTACACTTGTACTTTGAGGTCATCAAGTAAAATAAGAGTTACTTGAACACAGCATAGTGATACTGCAACAGTTGATCTGATAATGAAGACAGCTACTAAGTGACTAACGGAGGTAGCGTATATAGCATGGATACGCTGGACAAAGGGATGATTCATACCCTGGGCAGAACAGAGAAGGATGGTGTGAGATTTCATCACACTACTCAGAACAGTACACAATTTAAAACTTATGAATTGTTTATTTCTGGAATTTTCCACTTAATATTTTGGACTGCTGTTGACTGCAGGTTTCTAAAAGGACAGAAAGCAAAACCTCGAATGAGGAGGACTTCTATACTGAGCAGTGTAGATGACAGGAACAGAGCTATTAAGTACCAGTTGAAACCCAAATGTGAATCAAAGAGCTTCACTAGCAGGGACTCTCATCACCAGCAAACAGAGGGCAGACTGAGCTGAAGACCAGGCATATAAGCCTTAATTAAGAGTAGCAGAACTTCAGAGAATGTGATTTCTCAGCCAAGGCAAGCTCCTTTGACATAATCAGGGCCATCATAGAAAAGGAGTGGGACTGTGAGTTAGGATGAAGATACCCATTAGACACACTTGAGAACTTTGATCGCCCAGTTTTCTCTGAATATTTTGGACCTACAGGGTGGCCCATTCCCTTATTAGAAGATAGAAGACCTTCTCTTTGCTTGGAAACTATATAGAAGCTTTAAATGAGCTAAGGGTCTTACAAAATAGTGCTGGCCCTGCTCAGAATTTGCCCCACTTCTCTCCTGGCCACTAGCCTGTCCTAGAATCAAATTTTAGTATGACCCAACTGGGGAAATGCAGGGTCTGCTAAGGAAAGAAAGGAATATATGGCAAAAGAACTACAGAATCTGACTGATACATACCAGCTATACCCAACGATTAAGTCTGAAAATGGATCCCAAGGATGCTGGATCAAGAGAGTAGAATACAAAGTTGGGAAAAGAAGAGTTTATTGATATGATGATGGCACTGTCCAGTGACACAGGGCTTAACATAGTGGGATGACTCTTGGAAGCTTGGATTTTTCTACTATTTCTGTAACATTGGTCACATATTAAACTCAGCTTTCTCTTCTATAAAATGAAGTGCTTGAACATGTTTATTAACCAATTGTTTCAACAAGTATTTATTGGCCATTCGACATGTACTAGGCAGTTATTCTTCAACATTTCCCAAGGTAAACATGGCCCTTGGCTTTGTGGAACTTAGTGGGAAAGACTGCTAGTAAACAGATAAACAAAAAAATAATAACAATAAAGTAATTTGGGTTGCAACAATCTCTCGGAAGAAAATAAACAAGGTGCTGTAATAATGACTAGTGGAAGGCAGGGCCTAATTTAGCTAAGATTATCAGGAAAGCCCTCTCTCAGGAGGTGACATTAAGCTGACAGCTAAAAGATAAGAAGTCAGTCATGTGAACAGCTTGAGTAAGAGCTTTCCACACCAAAGAAGATCGAAATACAAAGGCTTTGAGGTGAGAAGGAGATTGGATATCTTCCAGAAACTGATAAAAGATCGAGCTAAACTGACATTTGTTGTTGCTCTTGTTTTGCTGCTTAGGTTTTATAACTCGATATTAGAAGATTTGTGCTTATAGGCAAAACTGCTTTTGATGTACAGTATAGATACAATATTTCAAAGTTATTACTATGAATTCATGCACTATTTTTGGATATAAACAATAACATTATTTCCCATTTGTTTATGCTGCTAAATGTCATGTACTGTACAAATATTCCTTATCTCATTTAATTCTCTCAATGATCCTGCAGGAGAGCTAATATTATCCAATTTTGCAGATGAGAAAGCCAAGGCTTAGTGAGGTTAAATAATTTCCCCCAAGGTCATTTAGTACTAGCGAGAGGAATTTTCCACCACCTTCCTCCAAAAACCTACCCCAGCGGACCTAGTTGTATATTTCCAAATGCAAAACTCCAAAGGCTTAATTTAATTTTCTTTTAAATGTAACATATTACTTTATGATTGAAAATGAACAGAAAAGAACCTTTCCTTGATGGATATAATGAACACCAAGTTCTTTTTTCTAGTCTGCATCTAGCAATTCTCTTCTTAAGCTAATAGGACACTATTTGAACAAATTAGCCCAGGTTTAACATGGATGTGAAGGGTGAAAACAAACAAACAACAACAACAAAAAAACACCCGACTTGGTTTAAAAGTTAAATTCAGTAAATTGGAGGAGCAAAAATTGCGCAGAAATAATAACAACAACAAAAATAAGTAACAAACAGCAAATTAAATATTTAAATTTGTAATGATTATATCTGAAGGAGTGCCTCGGTTTTTTAATATTCCAAAGGGATGCTGCCAGCAACTTATTAGGGAGTTCTGGAGAGCACTAGAAAATAATTTAGAAGTTAAACTTTTATTTTAAGGGCCAATCTGAAGGTTACAAATGCAGTCACTAAAATTCAGATGTATATAAACACATAAACAAGCAAATTTCATATTGTGGCTGGTTCAATTTCTTATATAGAATAGAAAGTCAATGTTATCTTCTCAAAAATCCCTGGGGCATTATGAAGGACTAAATGAAAGCACATTCCTTGGCCCAGGAATGTGCTTGTCAAGTTAGTATAAGATCAAATTCAAAGGCTATTATCTATATGTAATGACGCAAGGGTAATAAAAGGGTATTAAAATGGTGGAAGTCGTTTCGACATAATAATGTAAGAGAAGAAATGCTAACAGTTCTGTCTATTCTATCTCTTCAAAATGAGAAAACTAATGATTTTTAAACTATTCAATTTTAAAATTCCAATGACTCTCACTCTACCCAGACTAGAACCTGATGTAACTAAGTGACTGGCAAGGGTAACGGCACAAATAAGTGGGACCCTGAGTGAAAGAAACAGAGCAGGGGTTCTCAACCTAGACCTTGCATTGTCCTGGGGGAATATAAAGGATAAATCAATCAATCAATCAATCAATCAATAAATAAGGTGTCCAAGGCCTCACCCCAGACCAAACTAATCAGACTCTCTGGGTGTGGTGCTTAGGGATTAGTATGTTTGAAAAATGCCTCAGAAAATTCTAATGTGTAGTATGGATTCAGAATCACTGGGTTAAAGAAATTTAGAGGCTGTTAGGTGGGAGGAGAGAAAAGATAAGAAGGAATGAGTGCCTAGAGAGACCGAAGGAGCCCCAGTCCTTGAAGGGCTGCGAGATACAGTTGAACAGAATGATTGAGGCTCTCCCCAACTCCTTAATTCCCTGTGGACTTTGTGTGGTTTGGAAGATATGATTCAAACATCAGTTAAAGAACTATGCCTTCTTCTGGACTATTTATGTGTGGTAGACTGAGATAACAATGTTTAAGACTGAACTACCCCTCCCTTTCACTGTCAAGGGCATAATACTGTTTTATTATTCTACAAGGTTGTTATTAAAACAGAAACAGGAAAGTTCCATACAGATTCACTTTCTCTGCCATCCAACATGAATTGGTTGTCATCTGTAAATTATTTCAGTTTGAGCATTTGAACAAGGACTAAGTTAAGTGTCTGTGGTAACCAGGCCCTTCACAGGTTTACACTGGAGTGTTTACACTGGAAAGTTTACGTATAAGCTACTATGTATGGTTGACAAGAACAAACTACAAGAGACTCCATCGTTGATACTAGTGCCCACAAAAAGAAATTCTGAGGAAACAGAAAGAAGATTCCTCTTCAGGCTTTTACTTGGTACAAATTTCAGTCAAGTTCAGACTAAAAATAGACTAGGAAACTGAGATTTTAAGGATCCCAGGACAGCTGCCTGCCACCAACATAAAATGTCTCTACTGGTTCTGATATGTCCCACATTAATAATTTAATGGACCTCAGTACAAGTGCAAATGTTATCTCAGATAAATAGAAACATTAGCTCAACTTACTGCATTAGCCAGTCAGCTGGCAGAACCCTGAGAGAACTGGAAAAGTCAGTAATACTAATGAAAAGAAGGATATGAAGTTTGAGATGCTACCTTTTACTGGTAAGACTAAATTGGGAGGCTCTAGCCTCAAGCAAGTCCTCTGAACTCAGTAGGTATATGTGGGTGCTGAAGAAAGGAATAAAAAAATCTGAATATGTGTATTGGCTTCTTCACATTTGTTTTAAAAAATTCAACTGAGTAAATTTTAAAGATCTTATAGACTTTATTTAGCAATTCATTAATAGGGTAGCACCTAATCTAGCAAATACAAAGGAGCTCTGAGGAGCTATACAAAACGAAACACTTTTATAGGCAGAAAGGATCAGGAACAGGTTATGCTAGGCAGAAAAGCAAATTGGTTATTGCAAGGTTACTTTCTATATAAGGGATAGCAAGTGCTTAAAGAGCAAATTACCTAAATAATGCTGATCAGGTAATTCCCTAAATAATGCTGATCAGTTGGCTGGTTTAATATTCCACTTATGGGAGAGCAGAAACAGTAATTAAGTCTCAGTTTGATGATGTGGGGCTTAGCATGAACAACTATATTTTAGGCCTGTTATCTTGTCTCCTGAATCTAGAGACTGTGTAAACATGATGAAGCTAGATCAACTAAGAGGAAAGCATAGGGTTAGGATAAAGTCTCTTGAGTTCTATTCCCTGAGGTTCATAGCAAATCTGAGTTTATTCCAAGAAATGTGCTATATATTCACTTTGGATTAGTCTTTGAACTGCTCTTTACAAATCATTTTTGTATTGGAGACTTCACTAATGGATATAAAATTATTATACATTTGACAGATGAGGATGTATCTGATTATACCTCTCAAAACATTCAAACATTCAAACAATCTCTATATGCCAGGAATGGAAGGTACAAGGTTAGACAATATTAAGGACCAATTTTTAAGGAGCTCTAACTACATGGGGAATAGACTTCAATGTGGAAGAAAAATATTATATGCCTAATATTCCATTTGTTAAACATCTATTCTGCTCTTTACTTTGCCAGACTGTAAGTTTTAAGATTCTCAAGTCTGCTCTATTCTCTAACTAATTAAATGGATTTGAGAATGCTACTCATAATAAGAACCTCAGAAAGAGAAGAAAATATTTCCTTAGAGCTGCAGAAGAGCAGACATTGTCCCATATTGTATATATAGCCAGTTCTGATAAAGTAGAGAATTTAGGACATTCACAAAAGTATCACTCTTACTTTCTCATTCAATGCGAAGATAAGTAAAAACTACATAGTCTTATACTAACTTTCTTCTGTTTAACAGAAAAGTCTTTTAAGACAGCTGGACTTCTGAGTATATTGCTATGTCCTTTGAAAAGAACCTTATAATTGATAAAAGTCTGTAATTCTGGTGAACTTAAGCAATAATTTTTTTGTTCAAGTAATAACATTTAAATTGATCTCTTTTCTCTGAAAAGTATAAATGCTGCAGGATTTCTTCACTAAACATGAAGAACTTCATAATGTCCTTTTCCCTTTATATATAAAAGGATAATAAACCTATTATTCTTTTGCATTCCTTATTCAAACCAAGAGTTTGAGAGTCTTCATCTCATTTAAATTTACACTGATGAGTTCTATGATAGAGGTGAAACTAAGAGTCATAACTGTCAAGAGAAAATAACAGTTCTGTTTGAGAATGGGGACCCGAGAAAGCTTTACACAGGAGGTGACATTCAATATGCTGTGATAGAACAGTAAAATTTCTGTAAGTAAAGAAGAGGGAAAAGAGTTGGGAGAAAACATTTCTGGTGGAAGGGGTTATAGTGCTTTGAAAACATGAGGTACCATATGTCTAAAGAATATTGCTTGTTTCTTTTTTAAAAAAAATTATTTTTTAATTACAGTTGACATTCAATATTATATTAGTTTCAGCTTTACAGCATAGTGGTTAGACATTTATATGACTTACAAAATGATCCCCCCGATAAATCCAGCACCCACGTGACACCATATATAGTTATTACAGTATTATTGACTATATCCCCTATGCTGTACTTTACATCTCTGCGACTATTTTATAACTTCCAATTTGTACTTCTTAATCTCTTCACCGTTTTCACCAAGCCCTCCTGACCCTCCGCCTATCAAACTGATGGCGACCATCAGTTTGTTCTCTGTATCTATGAGTCTGTTTCTGTTTTGTCTGTTCATTTAATTTGTTTTTTAGATTCCACATGTAAGTGAAATTACATGGTGCTTGTCCTTCTCTGTCTGACTTATTTCACTTAGCATATTACCCTCTAGGTTAATCATTGTTGCAAATGGTGATTTCATTCTTTTTTATGGCTGAGTAACATTTTATTGTGTATATGTACCAAGTCTTCTTTATCCAATCATCTATCGATGAACACTTAGTTTGCTTCCATATCTTGGCTATTGTAACTAATGCCACAAAGAAGATAGAGATGCATATGTCTTTTCAAATTAGTGTTTTGAATTTCTTCCAATAAATACTGAGACTTGAGGTTGCTAGGTCATATGGTAGTTCTATTTTAAATTTTTTTGAGGAACTTCCATATTGTTTTCTATAATGGCTACACCAATTTTCAATCCCACCGTAAGTGCACGAACATGCCCTTCTCTCTATATCCTTACTGGTACTTGTTGGTTGACATTTTTGATAATACTCATTATGACAGGTGTGAGGTGATATCTCATTGTGGTCTTAACTTGCATTTCTCTGATAATTAGTGACGTTGAGTATCTTTTTATATATCTATTGGCCATCTGTGTGTCCTCTTTGGAGAAACATCTATTTAGGTCCCCTGACCATTTTCTAATTGGATTGTTTGTCTTTTTGGTGTTAAGTTGTATGAGTTCCTTATATATTTTGGGTAGCAATCCCTTATTGGATGTATCATTAGTGAATATCTTCTCCCATTCACTAGGTTGTCTTTTCATTTTGTTGATAGTTTCCTTTGCTGTACGAAAACGTTTTAGTTTAATGAAGTCTCATTTGTTTGTTTTTTCTTTTTTTCCCTTGTTCCAGGAGATATACCTAAAAAAATATTATTAAGAGCAATGTTGGAGAGTTTACTGCCTATGTTTTCTTGTAGGAGTTTTATGGTTTAAGTCTTTACTCCATTTTTAATTTATTCTTTTATATGATGTAAGAATAAGAACTTTAGTTGTTTCATTTTTTTGCCTGTATCTGTCCAGTTTTCTCAACACTATTTATTGAAGAGACTGTCTTTACCCCATTGTATATACTTGTCACCTTTGTCAAAGGTTATTTGACCATATAAGCATGGGTTTATCGCTGGGCTCTCTATTCTGTTTCATTGATCTATGTGTCTGCTTTCATGACAGTACCATGCTGTTTTGATTACTATAGACTTGCAGCATAGTTTGATATCAGATAGTATAATACCTTTAAATTTGTTTTTCTTTCTCAAGATTGCTTTGGCTATTTGGGATCTTTTGTGGTTCCATATACATTTTAGGATTATTTGTTCTAGTTCTGTGAAAAAAATGCCATTGATATTTTGATAGGGATTGCATTGAATCTATAGACTGCTTTAGATAGTACGGACATTTTAATGATGTTAATTCTTCGTATCTAAGAGCATGGTATATGCCTCCATTTATTTGTATCTTCTTCAGTTTCTCTCTTCAATGTCACAATCTTCCAAGTACTAGTCTTCTATCTCCTTGATTAAATTTATTCTTAGATATTTTTTGATGCAATTATAACCGGGACTATTTTCTTAATTTCTCTTTCTGATAGTTCATATTTGTTTATAAAATGCAACCGATTTCTGAATATTAATTTTGTATCCTGCTACTTTACTAAATTCATTTATCAGTTCTAATAGTTTTTTGTTGGGCTTTTAATGTTTCTCATTATATTTCAATGTGGTAAAGAGTGGGAGTTTGTTATTGATTGAAACTGGAAGAGCTGATTGGGTTAGATCAAATGCTGTATATAATAGTTTGAAACTTAAAAAAATATAAGCTGTGGTATGCCATCAAATACCTGTGAGTTGAGGGACAACACAACTAACTATTTACTTAGAAATGTAAATAGCAGCAGAATGGAAGATACATTGCAAAGGGGAAGACATGGATACAGACATACCATTTAGGAAGCTACCTGAACAATCTCCTTGAAAGACGACAAGGGCAGAGACAATGGAAGGATAAAGAAAACAGAAATTAAAAAAAAAAATTAGAAACGTATTCCTCTGGAAATGAAATGTAATCACTTAAAGTTTTCTCCCTAATTCTATCGTCTGTGATTAAAAACCTAGGATAATAAAAGCAGCCTATTTTAGAGGAAGGCATTAACAATAATTAAAATATCTTACACTCTATCTCTTCTCTATGAGACCATCCCAATATTTCTACTCTAGAAGACTCTAATAATCTTGCCCTGGAATGCCCATCTTCTTCCATAGTGACTTCCAACTTTGCTCATTTCCCAGAATGATGCAAACAATTTTTTCCACATGCGAAATGAGTTTTGGCTTTATCAAGATTAAATAATTGAGCATTATACAATTCTTTTATAACATTTTCATTCATTATTTTGAACCGATGGCTCCCATTCTCTGAATAATTTCTCTTTAATTTTAATTTTATTATTTCTCTTTGTCTTTAAGTTTAACTCACTTTTATGGTATACACTGTTGGTAATATTTTTCATAAAGGATAAGTTATGAAAATAAATGATACAAAGTATGTTATTGATTCATTACATCACTGGGATAAACAATGCTAAGTAATTAGAGTTTCAGTTTGATAGAAGGGGCTCAGTCAACATATAAGGCTTAGCATAAAGATGTTCCAAATTGTTATATATTCAGATTTAATTTTAGAACGTTATGATCATGGAAGATGCATCAACCAAATGAATTTATAAATTACCTTCATCTCCAGTCAACCACATTATATCATTTTCCAAGAATGAATTATAATATAAAACAGAGAAGCTTTATTCTCTGAGTTATCTGTAATACTACGTATTACTAGAGCCAAAAACCTTGTCAGCATTTTCATTATAAATTCCAAATGATCAGTAAAAATTAAAAAGTCAACACCAATTTACAAAAGAAAGAATGGAAGAGGAAAACATGTATATTCCTACAAATTTTGGAATCAATCAAGAGAGAAAATAATTTTTTCAGCAAAGGCAAGACTGAATTGGATATTTTAAATGCATATTGTTGAGATAAGCAAAATTTTTTATCCCAGAAGCTGAGAGGACATCTTACTGAATGATGTAGTGCAAAAATTTTATTTTCAAAGAGGTCTTGAAATAAGAAGTTATTATTTTTTACTTTAATCTTAGCTAAATGGATGCTACCAAATTTCATTCATGCAAACATTCACTAGCTTATCAAAAAGTTATGCAACACCTTTTATGAGGCAAGTACTGTATTAGGTATAGGAGTTTAAAAGAGGGGCCCCAGTGGGACTGAGTTGCCCAGAGTGGTAACCAGCTCAAGAAATCCTTCTGCAGAGTTTATGGTCTAGGGGAGGAGAGAGACATTAGGTATATAATCTCTAGTTCATTCTTTTATTTATTGACAGATATTTATTGAGTTTCTATCATGTGTCAGTCATTGTTTTAGGCACTGGGAATACAGCAATATTCAGGACTGATAAAAAATTCCTGCCCTCACGGAGCTTAACTTCTGCATGTGGTAAGTGCTACAAAGGCAAGTGTGGGTTTCTATGGGAACCTATTCAACATAAGCTCTATAATTGGTCTAACCACTTTTTCAAATATTTCCTGGAAAGGCCTGGGAAGCTGATCCCACTGTGTTTTCTCAGGGGTAAGTTCAGGATGTACTAGAGTGGAGAGCCAGAGAGTGATAGAGGAGGGCTTTGTTTATATCTCAAGACCCTGTACCTTGCAATTATATTTTTTGCAATGTGTAACCACCACATTGATGGTTAAGAGTGTCTCTCTTACACATACCTAGAAGGGCTACATGCAGGAATACGCCAGAATTGTATACGCCAGTATGTATGTATGTATGTATGTATGTATGTATGTATGTATGTATGACTAGACATAAACTTTTCAGCTTCCAGAGCATATGATAGGACTCTTACAAAACAGACATTATCATCTGCAAGTATACATCCTCTGGAGGGTATTTGGGCCCAGGAAGCTGCACATCTTTGTTTGTTTTGGAAAATTTTGCCTATGTATTTTAATTGCATTGAGTTTCTTCTGTGTCCTTCAGATAAATAAACTTTTATTTATCCAAGTGATGTCTGGTCCTGATCTTTCCATCCATCTAAACCTGCTATTGAAATCAGTCATTTTAGAAGATGTGCAGCTTAAGGTTGATTTAATAAATATGATATATTGTCTAGCTTTTATACACTATTTTAAAGGTGATAATAGAAACTATAAGAGAACTTTTTAAGACTTCCTAATGTAGCATTGCATCCATACATTAGAGGGACCATGGATCAGGGTCATCTATAGCCTAGATCTTTTCATTATAGACTCTCATCAGAGTTCAAGAACAGACTCATATCTGCATGAAATATGCAGCTGCTTTGTCGGTGGTCTTAGGGAAGCAGGAAAAGACAGTTTTTAACCAAAAATGCTCCACTATTACTTCTCACTCAGGATCTAAACTTAATATGTAGTAAGTATCTTAGTTTGGTTTTCTCCTAAAGTAGAGCATTCAACAAGGACTTGAAAGCAGACATTTTATTTGAGAGTGATCCTAGGAATAAGAAGTGAGAGAGTAGAGGGAGTGAGTCAGGGAAGGGAGAACAGTCCAAAAAGGAATAATGTATTAGCTGGTTACCACTGTGAGCAACTCAATTCCACTGTGTAGAATTGCCTAGCACAACCAACCAAAGGGCAGAAAGGCTGGGGCATTTATCCACTGACTCCTATTCCATATTGGTTGCCAATTACCTTCAGGGGTGTAACTCCCCAAACCCCAGAACCGAGCCTGCAGGCTATGAGCAGTTTCCCCAGGTTTCAGAGAAAGCCTTAAGGCAGAAAAGCAAGAGAAGTCAAGGCATGCACTTGAGGTGGGACGCTGGCCATGTACATGGAATTGTCCACCATGGTGTGCTAAAATCCGATGGGCTGAGAAATATGGCATAAGGCAACAAAAGCATGTACTGCAGTCAGGCAGAATCCCTCTTCTTATTTTCTGAGACCTTGAACACACTGACCCTCCTTAATGGGAAATGGCACATAAAAAGTTCTGTATAACTGATGAAATATTTGATGTATGCTTCGAAATGGAGAAAGAGACAAAAACTTTTTTAGCATCACAATGTATTGAAAGTATGTTAAGAGGGTCAGTTTGACAGTGAGAATATTCTGAATGTCTTGTAGATATTCTCCCTTCAGGATCTTGGAAGCTGCTTGTTCTTGAGGAAAAAACTGGGACAATTTGCCGATACATTTTATAGTAGTGAAAGATAGTTATTAGACAACATTTATTGCATACTTTATGTTGGGCACTGTCCTTAGCCATCTACATGTTTTATAGCAGGTGTGGGGCATCTATGTTGAGGTATCTAGCCCGAGGATAGCTTTGTCTTTCTGGTGAAGCCTGGGATAAGATCATACGGCTACCTGAGGTGGGAAGGTATTGGCGGAACTGAGTTGATCCAGGAGACTCATGGAGGAGAAACTCCCAAGTCAACTTGCTGCCTGTAGTCCTTAGAGAGGTGGACTGACACCACTGATGCTGCTCCACCTTGCTCACCCTGGAAGAACTTTAGAACAGAGAGCATTCATCCTTATCACACCTTACACTAGAGCTCTCAGCTTATGAATCAATTTGCTGCTAGTCTAAGAGAGAAAAATATCCCTACATTATTTTTCATTGAGTGTTCTGGTGTAAAGGGAATCTATGCCTATTAAAGAGAACATACAGTTTGAAGAAGGGATGTTGACTAAAGAACCAAAACAGGTGACTCACACTGATACATAAATAACACAAGAAATAGAAGAGCACTTTAATTGAAATGCAATGAGAGTTTCAGGTAAATAGAATTAACACAAAACAATTTCTGAAACTCAGTACATGATTTTTAATTTCAAAATTCGGTAGAAACCCTAAAAAAGCACTACAGTAAAAAACGAATTATCTGAAAGATCAATAAAGGAAATATCTCACAACACAGAGTCAAAATATAAAGAAATAAAAATAATGAATGAAAAGTTAACAAAAATGAAAGATAGATTCAGGGACCTTATGTGCACGGAATTTCATGAGATGAGAAAGGGACAACTGTAGAACTTTCATTAAAAGGATAACAAAATAAAACTTCCCTGAGTTAAAGAAAGTCTTGAAGTTTTAAAACTAAAGATATCCCTATACGCCAGACAGCTACTGCCAGTAAGATATCTGAATTCCAAAGACATAAAGAGTATCTTAAAAGAATCAATTCCTATAGAAGTGTTTCAAAGTGCCTGTGAATAGATTGTGTCCTCTGTTTAGTAATTTTACCAACAACTTTGTGTGGCAACAGCTAAAGATCAAAAAATCCCATTAGGGACTGTCTAGAAGAACACAGGAGAAATTTTAAATTTGTGTAGAGAATGAATGGAAGGGAGCCCATAGTTAACTTATAATTAGCATGTATAAGGAATTTGTGGTCACACTGCGAAAAAAGGAAACACATTGGCATCAACTTCCAGTCTGTAACTTTGGAAGCTAAAAGATAGTGAAACAATCCTTATAGACCTTTGAAAGAAAAGAATAATGATCCAAGAATGCAAAATGAAATTCAGATTATCATTTATAAGCAAGGGCACAAGAAAATTTTTTAATATTTGAGCATTCATAAATATATCCTCCATATACTCTTTTAAAGAAAATTAATATTAATAAATATAAAACCAGAAATTAAAGATCGAAATAGAAAAAGATGACTTGTAAACAAAAGAGATGAGACGAATCTTATAGAAGATATGATCAGAACTAAAACAACCTAAAGCCAAGGAGCTTAATAAGATTAGGAATTGTTTGCATTAACATGACTTTACCAGGAAATTTTTTCCCAAGAAGGTAAAGATACAAATAGTTTTGTTTGTTTTAGGAACTTCCTGAAAATCTATATACCTGAAAAAAAGATTACTCATATAGCCCTCATCAGTGTAAACAGCCCCTGTTGCAGAACAATAGCTCAAACTCGCCTTTTCAAATGACAGTTTACCCTTCAAGACTGGCTTTATAATCCTTGCCTCACCATGTACTATCCAAAAGTCTACCCAGTTCTGAAGTTTGCCCAATCCCAAACAGGCCCCCACAGCTCCCATTGGAAAATCTACTCTAAAACCAGTAAAGGGAATCAGAATATGCCACCCCAAAATATGCCACTTTGGCATATTGATTATTTTGAATTGAAGGCGCTTGAGAAACAGCAGAGAATGCCAAAAGCATTCTCTGAAGTCCTCCTTTCTATCTAAAAGCAGGCCACAAAATTTCCCATAAGAAAGGTGCCTTCACTGTACCAGGAAGAGAAGAACATTCTCACCACCAGAGACAGAGAGTTAATGTCAAGGTGAATCTATATAAACAAACCTAGTAAAATAACCCTATTTTTCATTAGTTTTTCTTAGATATCTCTTACTTACTTTCCCACAATTTATTGCCCAAATCTCCCTTTTTTTTTGGTCTTATCACATCGCCACAATTTATTATTCTTTGTTGAAATAGCATATAAGCTCTCAAGCTTATCTGCTTACTTGGGTCAACATTTCTTTTTTACAAAGGTGCTGGTGCCACATAAAAATGTTAATGTCAAACAAAACGTATACGCTTTTCTCCCATTAATCTATCTTTGTTAACTGTCAGGCCCAGCCACAGAACCTAAGAGGGTATAGGAAAGGTCTTTCCTCCCCTATATCAGATGTTTCAACTCTTTATTCATCTGAGAAATTGATGACAGGTAAAACTGAGGTAACGTCAAGCATCAAATCAAGCTTTTGATCAATGAATTTGGCCATTTTCATGATTTTTGATCTTCCTAGCTCACTCTTCTGTCTAATTCTGGATTTATTAGTTCCTCTGGGCTTTGTCTTGAATCCTCTTTTTTTTTTTTAAATTATATTATCTTCTTTTTCCATGGCATCAAATATATACTTATGACTCTATTTATCAATAACTCAAACCTCTCTTCTGAACCCCAGACCCATATATTTAAGTGCGTTCATGCCATTCTGACTTGACTATCACACAAATTTAAAAAGTATAAAACTGCACTCTTGTTCTATACCACCAATCCTGCCTCGCCTCTGGTCTTCCACATCTCAGTTAATGTCACCACCCTCTACGCAGATGTTCAGGACAGAACCTGGAAATCATTCCTAATTCTTCCCTCTTCCTCACCCTACACATCCAAGCTCTAAGACCTTTTGGTTCTACTCCAAATCTTGAATCTCTCCATTTCTGTCCTTTACTGGTTTCACCGTAATAAAAATGACCTTCTTCTTTTCCATCAGTCCAGCTTCCACTATTGCCCCAACAATGCTTTCTCCATCTTAGTACATCAAGATTGGGGAATTCCTCACATTACAACCCTGTAGTGACTTCTCTTAGCTCTTTAATAAAATGCGAAATCCTTAATAAAGCAACAGCTTTATGCAAGATCTGACCCCTGCCTATCTTTCCTATCTCATTTTGAATCATTTGTTGTGTTAATGTTCTACTGGCTTTCAGGTTCTTGAATGTGTCAAGGTATTTTCCAGTTCACAACCTTCATACTTGCTTTTTTTCTGCCTGGGAATTTGTTTTCCACTCTCTTGAGTTATCTCTTTTAGGTTAAGCATTAGCTGAGACTTAAGAAGTAAAAATCTGCTCCATCACTCATCAAGCTGAAATAAAAATAAATAAAGCCATCTGCAAAGTCATAGGAAGCAATTTCTACCAAGGACATGCTATAAAGTGTCATAACAATCCCCCTTTTTAAGTGCTTACTGTCTTCTTACTTGCTGAGGAACTCTGTTCTCTAAAACAATAGACTATTAGAAGAATTGTTGTTTGAAATTAAATCATTAAGAATAAAATATCCCAATCTTGTCTGGAGATTTTAAGACACTTTGATACAGAGAACCAGCCTCATTTCCAACAGGATACAGAGCTTCAGCTAAGTTGCTTCTGGACAAAATACTTCACATCCATCTTAACTTTGTAGTTTCCAAGGAAACAGGACCTTGGAACCTTCAGACCTGATGTTGATCTCTTATTTACTTTGAGTCTATCCAAACACTGCTTCACTTAAATTTCACCCAAACTCATCTTACCAGAAATCCTATAATAACTTTATTTTTTCATTGTTTAGTCAGAGGTCTCACAGTTTTGTGTGTGATCTCCCTCATTACAATGAGTCAATAATCTGACTTTGTCAGACTGTAGGTTGGTCCCTTGTGCCTGTAGGTTGATTGGGCAAGGACAAATGACACTTCTTCAAAGAGACTTCTCTAATGTTTCCAAGATAAAATAGGTGTTCCTATTTTAAGAAGGTTCTTATGATAAGCACCCTCTGCTTTTCCTTCATGGCATATTATATATATCCTTCAAGACCCCAAAGCAATACAATAATTTGTCAAAATATTTGATTAAAAATATTAACTAGTTATATTTGTTCTACTCTATTGGTAATTGTGTAAAGTTGAGAGCACCCTATGTGTTTAATACTTAAAGTTTGAAACAACTTAAAATGTTCATTGCCTTATACTGCACCTCATGATGTTTGCATGATTTATAAGAGTTATACAAATCTGTAGTAACTGGAAACATTAAGTTTTGACCAACTTGGAAAAGTTTTTAAACAATTTAAATAACATTGTCAAACGAGCAAAGCAGGCCTGATAAACTGAAAATGAATTACAAAGAAAATAACTAAAATGGTAGAAACATTTTAAAACACATTCTTTTTGTTGTTTCTTTTCCTATATGTACATCATTTTTTTCTTATTATGAAAAGGCATATCATTACAATAGAAAAGCAAAAATAACATAAAAGATACCATAATCCTAACTATCCACAAGTAATAGAATGTAATACCTTGGTTCTTCTTCTTTTCTAAGCTCACACTCTGTCTCTTCCTCTGACCACATTGGAGCCTTAATGTTATTAGTTTCCAAGCTCCAAAGCCTGATGGAGGAGAGGGAAACCTGAAAGCTCAAGACAGAGCAATAGTAGAAAGAGGTAAAACAACTGAAATGAAACTTCCTACTTTATAATTTTGTTTTGGGTTAATTCTGAGGCCTAATAACTGTCTGTCAAATAAATGAATGGACATATGTGTCAATAGGCAAAATCGGTTTAATACATGTTTATTTAATGTTCAATATCTCATAAGGATGTTATTTGCATTTTCAGGATAAAAATTCAAAATAGTGTTCCCAGCTCTTGACATTAGATAACGTGGGCACATATTTATCTCCTGCCTGGCACCTTTCAAGTTTCTACTCTGCTGTATCACAATAAAACAACCACTCCGAGCTGACCAGCTCCTTATCACGTTACGTTTCCTCACCTCCTCTATCCTGGGACATTTAATATTTTGTTTAACCCTAAGTACTCCAGTTATTGCTCATGTCAAGAACAGATATCTTGTCACTGGAATTTTATCTGAAGGCAGAAACTCTACTGCAGTCATTAATCCAAACATTAAGAACCAAAAAAGACCTTTTTCTTTAGGAAAAAAAAAATACCAGACATTCCTCATCTATATCTCATATCATCAAATATTTTTATCCATTCTCCTTAAAAATTTTGAATTTTTTAAAAAACATTTTATTGTATTTCTATGTAAAACAGAAAGGATAAATAAAAATAGTCCAGTATTGAGCACCGCTGCTTCTTGCTTCAAAGAATATCCTCTAGATTTGTTATTATTTGCAAGACATATATACATTGCATGAATAACAATTACAAAAAACTTCAATAATTTTTATGCCTAATGTACAAAGTAGCAATGTTCTTATGAAGTTTTAATATAGAGAACATTCTTTTTTCCAGAAATTTTTAAAAATGGGTTTTTCTTTTAAGAATATCTAAGGTTTAGGACTGTTTGACTTTCAAAAACGTAGAAATGGCTAGTTGCCTATTATTTTCCTATATTCCTGTCTGAACTACAGCCAAGCTATCTTGAATAAACAATCCTGAAATCCTAAATATAGGGAATTGCCCAATCCAACATTTCTTTCTACCTTCTTTCTTTTCTCTGACTTTCATTCTCTTAATAACAACTATCTTTAATCTATTACAGGAAATGTAAAAGTAACTCTCGACTTGCCTGTTCTCTTCCAGAATGTACACATTTACACCACCACTGTATGACCTTAACTGTATTATTTAACATCAAAGAGCCTGTCTTCTCATCTGTAAAAGGAGATATGGTACCTATTTGAAAGATTGTAAGAATTCTTAAAGTATGTACAGTTTTTAGCACAAGCCTTGGTATTTGGCAAATGTACTGAAAAAGATAGTAGTATCTATGTTATCTTCAGCAAAGTAAACAACCCTTCCCAAACCCATAAACTTAACATAGTAATATAAAAATAGTGCTTGTGACAAATTTGTTTTAAGGAAAAGAAATAATGAGCTGGGAAGTAAAATTAATCATTGTATTAGTTTTGTTCTGTTGCTATAACAAATTCTGACAAATTTAGTGGCTTAAAATAACACAAATTTATTATCTTACAGATCTAGAGATCAGAAGTTTAAAATGGGTGGTTAGGGCTGCTTTCTTTCTGGAGGCTCTATAGAGAGAATCCATTTCTTTGCCAGTTTCAACTTCTAGAGGCTGCCCGTATTCCTTGGCTTGTGGCCCTGCATCATTCTAACCTCTGCTTCTTTCCTCACATCACTATCTCTCCCTTTGCTTTAGTCATCACCTTTTTAAATTTTGACCCTCTTGCTTTCCCTTATAAGGACATTTGTGATAACATTGGCTCCATCAGATAATCCAGGATGATATTCCCAACTCAAGATCCTTATTAATCATTTTTTCAAAGTCCCTTTTGCCATGTAAGGTAACATATAAGGTTACTCATGTACAGGTTCCAGGGATTTGGACATAGATAGAATAGGGGACTTTATTTAGCTTACCACAGTCATTAAAAAGAATGAGTCCATTTAACATTCTAGAAACTGCTCTGAAATTTCCCCAGAATCTAGAGAAAACTTTCTATTTTCTCATATTCTACTAATGAAATCTGTTTTTCTTCACATGTCACTAGTTGATAAAAATAACACTATTTCTGATTCAATGTGTTGCTTTTCTGTTCTGGTTAATTATCAATGTTTTGACAGAATTATTTACTAAAGTTTCATGGTTAAATGTATATTGTGTTAAACAGCCTAAATTGAGAAGCAAACAACTGTTTATAGCATTGATCCTCTGGATAAATTATTTCGTAGTCCCAAACAATGTACTCGCCAATTTCCAGTGCAAGTTTTTTATTTTTTTATTGTAATAAATGTATATAACATAAAAATTTACCATTTGGACCATTTTAAGTATACAATTTAGTGGCATTAACTATATTCATGATGTTATGCAACTGTTATGACCATCCATTTACAGAAAACTCTCTCATCTGAAATAGAAACTTTGTTCCCATTAAGCAATAGCTTCCATTCCTCTCTCCTCCAGCCCTTGGAAACCTGTAAGCTACTTTCTGTCTCTATGAATTTGCTTATTTTAGATATTTCATTTAAGTGGTACATTAAAATATTTGTCCTTTTATTTCTGGCTTATTTCACTTACCATAATATTTTCAAGTTTCAATGTATAAGTACCTCATTCTTTTTTGTAGCTGAATAATATTCTATTGTATGTATAATACCACATTTTCCCCTCTCATTTATCTGTTGATGGACATTTGGGTTGTTTCTACCTTTTGCTACTGTGAATAATGCTGCTATGAACATTGATGCACAAGTATCAGTTTGAGCCTATATTTTCAATTCTTTTGGGTAAGAAGTAAAATTGCTGGATAAGGTAATTTTATGTTTGACTTTTTCAGGAATTGCCGAACTAGTTTCCACAGTAATTGTGTCATTTTACATTCCTACCAGCAATGTGCTAGGCTTCTACTTTCTCTACATTTTCACCAATACAAGTTATTTTCATTAAATATAAAATTTTAGCTGTCTTACTAGGTGTGAAATGATATCTCATTGTGATTTTGTTTGCATCTTTTCATGAGTTTATTGACAACAAGTATATCTTATTTTGGAGAAATGTCTATTCAAGTCCTTTGCCCATTTAAAAATTTAAGTTGTTGGTCTTTTTGTTGTTGAGTTTTAGAATTCTTTATATATTTTGAATACTAGTCTCTTATCAGATATATGATTTACAAATATTTTCTTCCATTTCATGGGTTGTCTTTTTACTCTCCTGATAGTGTCCTTTGATGAACAACATTTAATTTTGTTGAAGCACAACTTATTTATTGTTTTTTTGTCACTTGTGCTTTTGGTGTCATATTTAAGAAACCATTACCAAACCAAAGTTCATGAAGATTTTTCCCTATGGTTCCTTGTAAGAGTTTTATAGCTTTTAAATTTAGGTCTTTGATAGATTTTGAGTTAATATTTATATATGGTGCAAGGTAAGATTCCAACTTCACAGTTTTGAATGTGGCCATCCCAGCACCACTTGTAAAAAAGACAGTCCTTTTCTCACTGAATGGTCTTAACACTCTTGTAAAAAATCAATTGATCCTAGGTGTGAGGGTTATTTTTGGGTTCTCAAGTCTGTTCCATTGGTCTACATGTCTACTCTTATGCCAGTACTATGCTGTTTGGTTTACTGTAGCTTTGTAGTAAGTTTTGATATCAAGAAGTATGAGTCCTACAACTTTTTTTTTTTTTTTTTTAGATAGTTTTGGCTATTCTGGGTTCCTTGAAATTCCATATGAATTTTAGGGTGGGTTTTCCATTTCCGCAAAAAGTGCAGTTTGTATTTTGAGAGTGACTACACTAAACCTGAGTAAGAGGCCCCAGGTCCTATCTAAGGAGACAGAATTTTCTGTTATTCTCAGTAGATGACTTCAGCAAAATCAGAAAAGCATAGGGGGGGAAAAACATCCTAGAGGGGTAAGTGGGATTATTATGGTACTTACCCCAATTAGGAGGCTTTCTACAGAAAATATGAAACACTAGTTTAAAAAGTAAAGACCTTAAATGATAGAAAGCTCACAGTAGGTATACTCCAGGTTTAATTCATCAGCTCAATAGCATCATCAAGGACTCAGGTTCTTTCCACTTTCTGCTATGTCATCTCATCATGTTGGCTTTGTTTTCAAGCTGGTTCCTCTTTGGTAACAAAATGGCTATAGCAGGTCTACTCATTACATTTGGACATGCTAATATCCAGGGCAGTTGCCTCTTCTTTGTGTGTATCTTTCTTTCACATTTTAAGAATGAAGTTTCTTAAGATTATATTTAAAATTATTGGCATCTCTGTGCTGTCAATCTCTTTCATCTTTCCAAAGCATCAATAGCATCTATTAAAAACAAAATGTGTAAAATAATTCTGATATTACACATGGAAACATTGCTGAGTGAGCTGGGGATTTTTAGGGGTGGGGTGAAGAGATGGTGCATAGACTAGTAGAAGGTGAGAAGCTAGTGGGGCATAAGTCCAGTAGAAACAGAAGTTCAGAGGGAGCAAAAGTTTTGAGCCAGGACTTCTTGAGCAATCAGTTTCTTTTCTTTAACCTCCTTATTTCTAAAAGATTTGTATTCTATAACTTGCCTCAGCTAAACTTTCTTTGTCTCATATTCTAAACTGTCTTATTTAATCAATAACAACTACTGCACCACCTTCACAATATTAATTTTAAGCATTTCATTCATTGAATACCATCTCCTTTCCTTCTAAAATATTTTACTGTGCAAACTTCAATATTCCTTTGACTCAACATGATCTCCAATTCAGTGACCCTATGAAATGTTAATTGTTCATCATCTTATCATTTGTCTCTTTCTTAGAACCAAAAATCTCCCCAAAACAGCCAAGTAGACTGACCTTCATATCTCAGTGGCCAGAAATGAGTCACATGATCTTTCCTAACCAAAACTTGTAAGAAAAATAATTACCAGTATTGGTTTAAACCAAGCAGGATTTTTTTCCTGAGGTGAGGATAGAAGATCTTCCTAAGAGGTGAATACCTACACATAGATTCCAAGGAAAAAGGAAGAATAAATGTTGAATGATTAATAGTAACTGCTATAGTATTATGTATAAAATTTATCTTTTAGCTCCAGCTACAAGTGACTGTTTTTGAAGTCACTAATCATTTGTCAAGAATAGGATAGGTATCGGGAAAAGAAATACACCAAATGATAGCTACTTTTCTATCTATCACATTCCAGAACTGGTTCTATTAAATCCTTGTTGGATGACTTTCGGTAAGGCATTTAACCTCTGTATCGATTTCCACATCTATAACATGATATAAATATTGTTCTTCACATGTCATCAGATTGCTGAAAAGATAATTATACTGCATAAATACAAAGCAATACCATTTCCATATTTTAGCTACCTATACTGCCTATTTGTTCTATTTTCATTTATTCATTCATACATTCACTTTTTAAACAAATAGTTGCTGACAGTCTACTAAATGTAAGATATTGGATGAATATTTGAGAACCAAAAAAGTTTTCACCATGGTTCCTGTATCTAAGGTATTTAACCAATGAATGACTTAGCAGTAACTGCTTTATCTCTTGGAGTACAGAAACAGAAAAGGCAGTGTAGGATATAAGACAATAATGGTGAAGTAGGGTTATGAAGGGTGTTCTTTGTGAAAATATAATGATTGCTTCAAGTGGAATGTGAATTGTCCTGTTTACTAAAGTGGCTGTAGCCAAGTTTGTGAGTTCACAGGTGTCTACACTGCTTCTCTAGCTTAGGTATTGTTGTGTTTTAATATTTACTGACCTATAATATATATATAGGCAAAGCAATGAGATAGGTTTATGCTACAACAAAATAGCAAACAAAAACTGAAAGAAAATTGCTTCATGTATGGGCTAGTGAGACAACATGAAATTAGCATTCATGAACTAAGTAAAAAACAGTTTTCCTGATGAAGAACTAATAAAGAAAGAACCTTTGTTCTGAAAGTTCTCCATTCTTCAGAATGAGAAAACATTGATGGCTTCAAACTCAGCTAACACATTTTTATAAAGATCCAATAACTCAAGGAGATTTTTTAAATTTTGGAATCTCACATTTCAGAAAAAAATGAGATGTTAAAACACAACTGCTATTTTCTATACTTGTTCTTGAAAAATACAGGGGAGAAGAGAGATTTTTACCAGGATTTGGAACACACTATTTATGTTTGTGATGAAGGGGACTTCTGGAGAAAATTGTGTTTCTGAGCAACAGGGCTGGCTTGTGCCGGAAAATCATTATAGAACAGGACTAGAAAGTGAATAGCTACAGTTTTCCCCTATTAAATAGTAGTAGCAAAGCATAGATAAAAATATTAGCAACTTAAACTTACCATAATTGTGTATCTGGTTTCTCAAACAGTTCTGGGGATTTAGAACCAACATTTGATGGGAAGGAAGGATTCACAACATCAGAGTCCTGAGATATGTCAGGCCACGAGAAGGGAATTTTTGTCACTGCAAAATAAGTCCCTTAGCAGAGTATAATAGAGAAGGTAAAACAGCAGGTCACCCCCATTGTTGTTGTGTGGTTCAGTGAAGTTCTACTCATCAATTGAAACACAATTTAAACAATTCAGCTTAACTTTGATATACTGGGGAAAAATGTAGTAGTTAGCTCTCAGTGATGGTGTGTTTCCTTTTGAGCAATGGTATCTTGTAGTCTGCAGATCTTGTGATCTATGCAGCCTGCAGATTCAAACTAGGTTGAAGGGATTGCCACTGAAGCATGGATCACTCCAGCCCAGTCCATAAACGAGGACCATTCTTCTGTTGGCTTCTTCTACTGCAATAAAAACAAATAAGTACTAAATCCATAACTGGCAAAAGAAAGATGAAACATTAGGGCAGTAAGATACCAGAGTTAAAACTTCCTTGGCATAGGCACAAATTAAGTTGCTCAATGTAGTTGTGAGATAGTAGCTATCTATGAAAAACTGACCATTTGTCAGTTTACTTGATAAAGGAGAAGCAATAATAAAAAGTGTTTTAATTCTGCTAAATAAGAGTAACATTTATTTAAGGCCAGGAACTATATAAAGTCTTTATATTAACTGTTTCATTTGGTCCTCTCAACAATCCCATGACATAGATATTATCCTCACTCTACAGAATAAAACAAATTGAAGCATAAGAGTTTAACTTACTCAAGATCTCACAGATATTAAATGATGAAGCTGGAATTCAAATACCATAAAATTTACCTTCAGAAACCAAGTTCTTAATATTTACTGTGCTTACATAGAGAGATTACCCTTTCCCAGTAGCATTTAGCTTTTTCCTTTATTGTTTCTTCACCAGAAAACTATCTTCTCTAATAACATCTTTAAAAGTATAAGTAGATATATCTGTAACTTAAAATATTATATATGACATCATGCAATCTTAAGAGTGGAACCTCTATTTTAGAAGTCCTATGAATAATCTAGCAAAACTAATCTATCCTATTTGTTAATGCAGTGGATTGATTAGAAAAGAAATTCTAACGTTGAACATCTTTAATGATAAAAGTACCACTCATAGCAGCCTATTATATGGGTTTTAAATACATCACCTGAATTTTACAATAATTCTGCAATGCAGAGTTTTCAGACAAGGAAACCAAGGCTCTGAGAACTTGGATAACTTTCCAAGGTGACTCAGTTAATGTGTGGCTGAGCTTGGCATCTAGATCCGAAGCTTATGCACTCTTTGTTCTCTTTGTACTGTATCTTGCTCTTTCCTAGCTAAAAAGACATCATTGCTCAACTTTATCATTGCCACCTTGGCTTGACAAAAAAATGATTGATGTTGGTTTATATAAGGAAATAAACAGTTTACAATGAAAAGATGAGTAATTAAAAGGGAGATAAAATAAAGCTAGAGGCAAATTTAGTTGTAAGAATGTGTGCCGTAGGTTTCGTAAGTAATTAGGGTTTCTAAAAGTTGCTTCATCATGATGGAGTGACGCCTTTAGGAAGACTTGGTAGCTCCAAGACTTAATAGTTCACTGGTTAACTATTAGAGGTACATCGCTCTGGAGCAGAGGCACTTAAGGACAAAAAGAGTAAAGATGAAGATGACTTACCAAGAGCAATTTAATAGTCGTTGAAAGAAAAGCTACATGTACAAAAACATGATCAAAACTTCCTTAAATTTGAATCATCTTACGACTTCTTTAATACTTATTCTTTTCCCAACTGGCCTAAAAAAAATGGGGTTCAAGTGGAGAAACTAAGGTATTATTCAGAGTTATGATGGCGGTAATGTCAAAGATTCTGAGCAATAACCCATGAGAAATCTAGCTGCTGGTTTGAGTATGTAATTACTTGGGAGGAGAGTTTGGATTTGAAGTGGTGGTAGAGAATATGTTTGGGCCATGACTCAATACGCCCAAGTTACCAGGATTTCTGTCTCTACTCTCTAAGCCTTCACCATCAATAAGCACAATACTCCTGCGGTGCTGTCTTGCTGATGTCAGCTTCTCTAGTCCAGGTTAAGAGACTACCAAAGACTCAGGAATTAAATTTCCTGGAGAACTGAGTCTCTTTCCAGGTTTTTCTCTGCCTTGTTGTATATCGTTTATTTTCAAATCCTAACGGGCAAAAATCCTTGGGCTGCAGGAGGCAAGCTGGGGCAGGGCCCAGGGATCTGCATTTTCAACAACGGCCACAAGTGAATTTGCTGTGATAGTTCAGAGCCCGCATTCTGAAAATCAGAGTAGAAAGGGGTAAGAATGGTGATACACGAGACAGCAGTTAAAGGGTGTCCTGTTTTGATCACTCTGGAGACTAAGGCTTAGTCCGGGCTTATTACACCCTGGGAAATTTAAAAAGCGGGGGAGTCGCTGACTCAGACCCGCAGGCACCCGCTGCGAGGAAACTCGCCAACGCTCCAGGCCAGGCGATACCAGCTCAACCTAAGCCACACGTCTCCGCAGGTCCTCGGGGGTTTCTACCAGCTTCATCTGAGCCACAGGTCTGCGCAGCAATTCGAAAATTCCCGCCGACTCTCACGGATCCCCTCACAACCGAGCATAGGCCACACACCGCGACTCGCTGGGGCGCGGGCCGGAAGCGCCCCCCGGGCCCGCCCCCTGCTCATCGGAGCCGGAAGTTGACGACTCTAGGCCGTAAGTCGCCCTCCGCGGGCCGCATCGTAGCATGTTGCGCGGACCCAGCTCCTTTCTCTGGGTTCCCGTGCCACCCGCAGCGGCCCTGGCTGTGGCTCTGCTGTCGTCGCTCTCGCACTGCTCCTTCCTGGAGCCGGCGGACCCTGTGATTTCGTCGCTCAGCCCATACTTCGGCACCAAGACGCGCTACGAAGATGCCAACTGTGGGCTGCTGCGGGACCCCGAGGTGCCGCGGCGGGACCCGGAGCTGCTGGAGGACACCTGCACCCCATTGCAGCTTGTCGCCCTCATCCGCCACGGCACCCGCTATCCTACGGCCAAACAGATCCGCAAGCTGCGGCAGTTACACGGACTGCTGCAGGCCCGCAGGCCCAGGGATGACAGGGCCGACGCCGTCGGCGGCCGAGACCTAGGCGCTGCGCTGGCCAACTGGCCGCTGTGGTACGCGGACTGGATGGACGGGCAGCTGGTGGAGAAGGGGCGGGAGGACATGCGACAGCTGGCGCTGCGCCTGGCCTCCCTTTTCCCGGCCCTCTTCAGTCACGAGAACTACAGCCGCCTGCAGCTCGTCACCAGCTCCAAGCACCGCTGCGTGGAGAGCGGCGTCGCCTTCCTGAAGGGGCTGTGGCAGCACTACCACCCTGGGTTGCCGCCGCCCGACGTCGCAGGTGACCACCCGGGCCGCCCGGCCAGTGCCCTGCATTGGACACCCCCATTTCCTCCCTAACCACCCCCCCACCAGACCCCAGACTTCCCCAATACCAACCTCCCCTCACTTCTATCTATCCCCAGTCCCCCATCCCTCGAACCTTCATCCCATGGGATGTTCAGGACTTGGCAATCTTCCTTCTCATACACACATTCATTTATTCACTCATCAGGTATGAATTTGACACCTTCTACGTGAAGGATGTTGTGGTGGATCCAGTAGGAAAGGAGACAGACAGCAGTTTTTGATTATCCATTACCAAATTGAATTGCCCCCTCTGAGCAACAAACTTCCTCTCTTTCCTTTCAGGCAGCCTGTTATACAGTTGGGCACAATTTAAATACAATCTTGGACTTTTTCCTCAGGCTTTGCTTCTGATATCTATTTGGTTCTTTTTAACTTATCAGTTTTTCATATGTTGGTTCTAGACCTACCTCTTATAGGAAGCTTTTTCCTCTCTTTTGTTCTTAGATTTACTATAGAGTGACCCTCATCGTAGCTGTGTCCATGGTTACACACATTACTGATTTATTCCATTACTTTTGCAAAATTTGAGAGAGCATATGGTGGGGCCCTTTTATTTTACTGATGGAGCAGCCGAGCCCATGAATATACCTCGCTGATTGCCCTTCATTAGTTCGAAGACTAGAATCAGGCCCAGAATCCAGATCTTCTGTTTTCCCCTCGAATGGTGCTTTTTTCCCTCAGAAAATGTTTAATCGACAGTAATTATAGCAAACACTTAATGCCTGCTGTGTGCCAGGCATTCTTCATTTATTTCACTAAATCCTAATAACAGCTCTTTGAGATTGATAGTATTTCTCACCTAACAGATGATGAAATTGAGACACAGAAACACTAAATAATTTATATAATTTCATATAGCTAGGTATGGACCCAGGAAATCTGTAACTTAAGATAAGAATAAAAACATAAAACAATTTTGTGCCAGAGAGACGATCAAGTGTTAAAACTTTTCTTGATCAGTTTTAAGGTAAGAGTTGAAGTGAGACATCATTTAGCTAGCTTCAAAGCCCAAGTGAAAAATTAAATAGACTGGTTTGTCATTTCTCCAATGACATCCTTTCTTAAGCAGTGCAACCATTTCCAAGGGTTCTGCCATTGATTGTGTGTCATGTTATTGTTCTGTGGGCGATTCAGTTGGCTGGCATATTTAGTCACTTGTTGAATTCTGTTTTTTAATTATAGTGAGGCTTTTTCCATTAATATGAGGGAAAATTCCTCACATATTTGTTAAATTAACTGAATGTAGAACATACTTCAGTATAGCTCAGTAGTATATATAGTATGTACCAAAAAGGGGCTATTGGACCTCCTGGGATGAATGAATTTTTGCCCACAGATGGTGTTGTGGGTTTGGCATTTGCCTGAAAGTACAAAGGCAGGGATCAGAATTGTTCAGGATAAGCCCACCCCTCACCATTTTCAGTTTCAGATTAAACCCTTTGCCTAGCTACTTCATTATTATCTGTAGACAATTGTTTTGCCTGTTGTGTACATCTGGGCTTTTGAGGGAGGACACTGAATGAAAATCTTCTGTAAGATTTTCTTACAGAAGCAGAACAATGCCTTTTCTTTTTTTTAAAGAGCAGTAGTAATTAGAGAATAACAAGGATGTCATATCTAGATCCACCTGGGAAACAAAGTTTGATGCCACAGAAACAGATGACAAAGATCACTTTTTACCTATTTAAGATGTTTCCTTAACTGTAATCCAGTTGGCAGTTAAAATGGTCAGAATTATGCATTTCAAGATCTCCTGAAATGGATACACATACACAGACATATATATATAAATAAATATATATATAAATATATATATATATATTTATTTCACACATCCATCCAAAGCAAAATGGTTTAACTAGATTTAATTTTCTGTATACACAAATATTATAATTGCTGTTCTTTTCATGGTAAATTATTAGAGAAATAATTGAGATCTGTGTGTTTTGAATATGACTAAAAAAAACTTAAAAGGCACCCTAGTAATTGAAGCATGATTATGAATGGTTTTCCAATACATAACTGTTGCTAAATTGGGAAAATAATGTAACTTAACAAATTCTAAATGGAAAGTTATCAGGGAGCTTCAGTTAGAAAGTAAACCAAATCAGAAGCACCTAGGACAATGAAATACAAAAGCATTAATGTATTTTGTGCTGTTGTCAGTAGTTTTTGTCCTAAGCAGTCTTTTGTAACATAACACAAAGTTAGGAAGTTAATTGAGAAAATATAATACTCTATTTAGATTTTGGCTTAAAGTAGAAAAACAGATTCAATCTGTTGAATAATCTCTCACCTTGTAATTAGAAACTGCTAATTTTAAGTTTTTCAAGTTTTCTGTGCCTGACAGAAACCGTACTTACATATACTTTTTTGTACTTTTTATGATTTTTATGTATAATTATTTTTGTTTTCTTTAAGAAAACATTGTTACCTTAAGTTTATTGTGTAATATTGTTACAACACATTTTATTTTCGATACTCTGTTTTCACGAATTACAAATGGGGAATAGTTTTGCCTTATGTCTTTCTTGATTAATATATGCTTATTTCAAACATGCCAACGGATAAATGTTTTTGGTGTTTTTTTCCACACTTGAAACAAAATTTTTAATAACTTGAAATTGTCATTTTATGTCATATATATAAGTATATATGTAAATATATATTTTTTTCTTTCAGATATGGAGTGCAACCCTCCAAGAATTAATGATAAACTAATGAGGTTCTTTGATCATTGTGAGAAGTTTTTAACTGAAGTGGAAGGGAATGATACAGCTCTTTATCATGTAGAAGCCTTCAAAACTGGACCAGAAATGCAGAACATTTTGAAAAAAGTTGCAGCTGCTTTGCAAGTGCCATTCAACAGTTTAAATGCAGGTAATATGCCTGCTAGCTTTCATCTCTGAAAATGAAAAATATGGAAACATGAAGTTACTCTTTTTAAAGGCCCATAGTTGATTTTACATTAAGAAAATAATATGTTCTAGATCATTACATTAATTTTACATTAAGAAAATAATATGTTCTAGATCAAAAAAATTGTATACCTCTTTCTTCAGTGTGTGATTTTTTTTTTGTTTCTCTCCTTCTTGACTCTTTGTTTCACCTTCTTCCTGACTCCTCACTTATTCTGCCTTTTCTTCCATCTCTACCTTCTGCGGTCTTCTCCCCTTTTATATCTTTCTCTCTGAACTTGCTTCTTGATAGTTATAATATGAATTGTTCTGTAGCTAAAATAACTTCAATAAGTATACTTTGTTATTCTTAATTCTCAAGTCGGGGACTAAAACTTTCTATAAGGTTTTTTCTCCCCTCTGCCAAATTTCTAAAATTAACAAGAAAGTTATGTTTTATATAATAAGTCTTTGTGTTAAACGTTTGTTGGTTCTGGTAGGCAGACATACTCTTAACAAACATATTACTTTTAAAAACAAGTTACTGTTTTACAGAGAAAATTTTTTAGTTTCGTTGGACTGAAATTTATACCTCCTCATGGTTTCTTCTGACAGTTCCAGTTCCTCCTCTTTGGATTGTACAGAGTAAGTCTTAATTCTTTGATAGCCAGGGAGAAACTGAATAGTCTCCTCTCCTTACTAAATATATCCAGTTTCTTCAACTGTGCTGCAGATAACATTCTGTAGATATTCAGCCTTTGGAAAATTGTAGAAAATAGTAACCCACAAAGTTTACCTTTTTTTCTCTCCAGATTTAATTCAGGTAGCTTTTTTTACCTGTTCATTTGACCTGGCAATTAAAGGTGTTAAATCTCCTTGGTGTGATGTCTTTGACACAGATGATGCAAAGGTAAGTATTACTCTGGCAGTTTCTTTACTTTTCTTGCATGATTTTGCAAAAATTTATTACTTCAAGCGGCTTCTCAAAAAATAAGCAGAGTAAGGAACATTGCTTACTCTGAGTCTTTGACTAATTCATAATTTTCCTTATACATAGAGAAATTGACTGTTCGGGTAGGGCCTACCTACCTGCAACTAGTTTGGGTTCATAACTCTGGAAAACATTTTTCCATTGTAGTTGGATTTCTAGGTCCACCTTATTAAAAATCCATGTAACCCAACATCACATTTTACTGCTGCAAAGGATTGTAGAGTGAATGTAATCCAAATTCTTCTTTTTATAGGAAAGCAAAGCTCAGAGAGGAGGAACCATTTTCCAAATGCTTATTACTTTTATAACAGATTTCATGATAAATGAGTTCTGTGTTCCACCTGGTGATGGCAGTAATTCATCAGCCATTCGTTTGCCTACTTCATGTTTTTTCATCTTCTTAGACTCTAGAAAGAGAAGGGCAGACAGGCGTCTGGCGGCTTTAAGGGAGATCAATTCTGGAATGTTGGGAGCCAGAGAGGTGTGGTAGGAGTGTATTAACTGTTAAGCATTGAGGACTGCAGCATTGGATAGAATTTTGGTGGATAACGTAGGATGTGTCTGTATGTATGGATCATTCAGAAATATGGACTTCTGAAACTTCAGTCATCCCAAGCATACATATGAAACCTTCAGTTTTCCATATGAAAATCAATTATGAACTTTAGAATTTAACTTCAAACTTTGAAAAGTAGTGTACTATTTGCTAGATAGAAGCAGGCTTTTAAGCTGAGAGTTAATGTACATTTAAAGGTAAACAAGTACTTTATTTTGTTACTCAAAGACTTAAGTGACCAGCAACCAGATTAAAAGTGATTTTATGTGATATTGTGCTAATGTGGGACTAGAGCTTAGCGGGTGAGTTGGAAGAAGGGGAAAGGGCTTTCAATGATGATCGTTCTAGGATGCTGAGCACCAGTACTAATAAGTATATTGTAGTTCCTCTCTGTTTTTTTCTAATCTACTTTTTCTCTGTCCCAAGTACCCAATACCCTTCTCATCTCTTCTATAACTTTAGATACTTCCTGGCCTTACCTTCCTTTGAAATGCCCTGCGCTTAGGATGACCTTAAAATTTATCTTCTAAATTGACTTACTTTTAAAGTGAAATGGGCACCATTAATAATTATGCTAATGTAGATATAAATTGAGGCTTATGGTCGCCATTCACATGTGTCAAAATACCTCCCTTTTCTCCATACCCAGATTGTACTAGGGAAGAAGGCCAATAAACAGAATTGAAGTGATTTTCAGTATTGTGTAAATGACCGATGGGTGGTATTCTTTTAAGAGAATGATTTATTTGCCCAAGTAACTATAGTTGATGGAATACTTAGCATGTACGTGCCTGGCCACCTGTTATCTGCTCGTTTCCTATTCTGGGTAGCTATACCCATGTGGTCCCTTACTTCTGAAGACTGACAACTCTGCTTTAAATGCAGGCTACTTTCCCTGAAATAAAGACACACATCTCAGATCATAACCAGCCTCTTTATTCATCTTCTCATCACATACTTGTACTTCCCCCTTTCCCTATTTGAATCCCTCTTTTCAAACATTGTACTCTCACTTTTTGTGCATTTTCTCTTTCTCTTCTGGGAGGTAATTTGATACACTGCAAAAACCCTAGAAATCAAGATCTGGGTTAAAGTAACTTAACCCTGGGTTAAAAGCACTTAAATTTTCTGTGCCTTGATTTCCTTATCTATTAAAAGACGGAACTATTAGGTGACTCAGGAATACCCCTCTAATTGTGAGATTCTATACTACTTGTCTTTTTATTTTCCTCTCTTTTCTTTTTAAGATTACCCTTTTATCTCTTTATTGCTTACGAATGCTTCATTTTTCCTGTAACTCATTTTGAAAAATTTAAAACTAACACACTGTAAGAATAATACAATGAACATTCATGTCCTTAACCTGTATTCACCAGTTGTTAACCTTTTTTGCCACATTTACTTTTTCTATAAATAATATATTAGTTTCCTATTGCTGCTATATCGAATAACCACAAATTTAGTGGTTCAAAAGAAAATGAATTTATTATCTTAAAGCTCTGGAAGTCAGAATTCCAGAATGAGCCTTACAGGCCGAAACTCAAGGTATCAGCAAGGCTGTGTTCTTTCTGGAGGCTTTAGGGGACAATCCATTCCTTGCCTTTTCCAGTCTCCAGAGGCCACCTGTGTTCCTTGTATCACTCAGACCTCTACTTCCATTGTTATATCTCCTCTGACTGTACTTCCTGTCTACTTCTTATAAGGATTCTTGTGATTACATTGGGCACACCTGGATAGTCCAGGATAATCTTGCCATTTTAAGATCCTTAACTTAATCACAAATTCCCTTTTATTATGTAAAATAACATTCATAGGTTCCAGGGATTAGAATGTAGACATCTTTGGAGGGCCATTTATTCTGCCTACTCACATTTATTTAATCTTTTTCCTTAGCAGACATCAAGACACTTCACTCTGAAAATACATGGGCATGCATCTAAGCAAGAACATTCTCCTACATAACCATAATAAAATATAATTTTATATATACATATATAGTACAGTATTATCTAATATATAGTCCATATTCAAGTTTTCATGCTTGTGTTAAAGTCATATTTGTAGCTATATTTTTTTTTTTAATTCAGGACCACTCATTGCATATGCTTGTCATGCCCTTTTAGTTTTCTTTAATCTAGGTGAGTGCTCCAACCTTTCTTTCGTCTTTTATACATTGGCATTTTGCAGACATCTAGGCAATGTTTTGGCAGAATGTCTTTGTGTCTGATTTTTTACTTGTGATTAGATTAGGTTTTTTTTTTTTTACAAGAATACTATTTAAGTGATGTGTCTTTCTCAGTGCATCACATGAGAAGGATGTCAGTTTGTCAATTCATTGATGATTATGATATGTTTGATCATTTGATTGAAGTTGATGCCTGCCAGATTTCTCCACAGCGGAGGTACCTTTTTTCTTTTGTAAATATAGAACTTCTCATTTAATTGACCATGATTTGAAAATTTGAAATACATGTCAATTAAATTAATTGAATATGAGTTTCCTTTTATATATAAATGCAAATAAGTTACATTCTTCATTTAAAAATATGAAGTCCTCTTTTAATTTACATATTTCCTGGGATTATTTTCTTTCTTTTTCAATGATTTGATAGAAAATAATTTATCTCTGCTTAGGATTTTTCCACTGTAAAATAGGTTTACATGCTAAAACATTTACAGATGAAATAAAATGTCTAGAATTTGCTTCAAAATAATGAAGTGGTGGTTGTAGGGGCAGAACTGAAACAGGATTGGCCAAATGCTGATTATGTTGAAGTTGGATAATGGGTACACGGGGTTCATTATACTACTACTTTCTATTTTTTATATGTTTGAAATTCTTTATTAAAAATGTTTAGGGAGCATTTGAGATCTTGCCTTCTGGCATACATTGTCAGTTTGGCTCAAATAAACTCTTATAAAAGAATTTTTTTAAAAATGTTTAAAAAACTAACAATGAATAGATACTTAAGAAATTCTGAGAATTATGGAGATTATTAGATATTCAAGACCTTGTGAAATGCTGGACCATGTTTGCCTTCATTCAGCAAATATTGTTTGAGTGCCTGCTGTGTGCCAGGCACTTGGTTGAAACTAAAGGCATTGTCCTCAAAGAATGCCATAAGGAGTGAAAGACACAAATAAACCATTGCAAGACAATGGGATGGCTATACAAAAAGTATATATAAGATTAAGTGATACACAAAGGAGGAAGTTGATTTAATGGCTATCAAGTAAATCTTTACAAAAGAAATGACACATGAGCTAAATACTTCTTTGTGAGATAACTTTTTGCAACTTTGTATATATCTTCTGAAATGAGTATGTCTAGATCTGTCTTTTCTGAGTCAGTTTTGGTATTTCATATTTTCTTCTAAAAGTCATCCCTGTAATCCAGGTTTTCAGAATTATTTGTAGAGTTTGCAAATTTATCTCATGATTTTTAATTTTTTTCTTTTTAAAAAATTTTATATCTTCTGGTTTTTTGAAGTTTTTCCTCTGTTTCTGAGATTATTTCCCCATTAATATTATTTATTTGTGTATTTGTGTTTTCAGTTTTCTTCATTACATTAATATAGTGTTTACTAATTTGTTTTTCTAAGAAACAGTGTAACATTATATATTTTCAAACTTTATATAATATGTAATATATAATACACCCAGTATATACTTTTTTTGTATCGAGTTTTTTTTCAGCATCATGTTTTTAAGATTTATCTGTGATGCTGCTGTATCTAACTATACAGTTAAGCGTTGCTTAACAACGGAGATATGTTCTAAGAAATGCAGTTAGGCATTTTTGGTGTTGTTCAAACATAGTGTACTTACACAAGCCTGATGGCATAACCAACTGCACACCTAGGCTATATGGTATATCCTATTGCTCCTAGGCCACAGGCCTGTACAGCATGCTACAATACAAAATAGTACAAGATTAAAAACAATGCTATCAAGAGATGTATGAACATGAGATGTGAGGATGCTGCTGGCACAACGCGGTATACTATGTTACAAAAAACTTTTTTTAGTGTACTCTAAAATAATGATCAAAAAGTATATAAATACATGAACCAGTAGGATAGGCATTTATTATCATTATCAAGTATTACGTGCTGTACATAATTGTATGTGTTACGCTTTTATACGACTGGCAGCACGGTAGGTTTGTTTACACCAGCATCACCACAAACGTGAGTAATGCATTGTGCTATAACATTACAATGGCTACGATGTCAACTCAGCAAGAGCAATTTTTCAGTTCCATTGTAATCTTATGGGACCGCTGATGTATATGCAGTCTATTGTCGACTGAAAAATTATGCAGTGCATGACTATAGTTCACTTATTTTCATTGCTATGTAGTATTTCATGATATGAATGATCAGTTTTTTAATGTTATCTCGTTGGTGAACATTTAGGTTGTTTTCAGTTTGTGGCTATTTCGTCCCATTTTCTGGTTGTTATTAATGTCAGGAGGGCTTAACTAGTATCAGTTATTCCATCGTAGCAGATACAGCCATTTAATATACTGCTGAATTTTATTTGGTAATATTTTATTTCAAATTTATTAAATAATGTTTATAATGACATTGGTTATGGCAGTGGCTCTCATTTGTGAATGATACTACTGGGCTAGCCCTATTCCTCTCCCTTTGGGGGAATTAGAAAAGTAAGGGGAATTTCTATAACAATGACTAGGAGTCACAGTTGGCATTTAGTGGGTGAGAGCACAGGATGCTGTCTTGCAATGCAGTGGTCTGAATTTTCTCCCCTGACTTTTTTTTTTTTATTTGTGCGTGTGTGTGCTTTCTTTATCCAGTTTTGACAACAGATTTCTACTAGCCTCCTAAAATAAGCTGAGAAGCTCTCCATCTTTTTCTGTACTCTGGAATAATTTAAATATTAGGAACTCTTATTAAATATTAGGAACTTCCTTGAAGATTTGGTAGAACTCATCGTTAAAACCAACTGTGCTTGATATCTTTTAGGTAGACCTTTGATGCTGTAGTTATTTTTTATATAGTCAGTATGGGTAACATTTTTCTAGAAAAACCACCTATTTCATTTACATACTTATTGTCTTCTGAGATGTAAAACTTTTTGATATAAAGTTTTAATAATATGCACATATGTTTTTTAAAAAATCTCCAGTTATGCCTTCTTTTCTTTTTCACTTCCAATACTATTTTTGTTTTATTTCTCGAATAGATTTGGCAGAACTTTATTAATTCTTTTAATTCATTTTTTTTACTAGTTTTAATGTTTACTTTGTCCTTTTTGCTAACTTCTTGATTTAATTGCCTCTCTAATATATGTTTAGTTTTGTTTTTGATATATGGCACTGCCCACCCTTGTTCTTTCTCTTAAAATTATTATGGCTTTCACTTAGGTTCTGTAGGGGCTCTTTTGGAAAGAATAGCCCATAACTACTGCATAGGCTTCTCTCGTACCCCTGTTAGGTTGCAGGTTTTAGTTCCATAGTTTTAGTGTTTATCTGATCAAATGATACTTGAGTAAAAAAAAAAAAGTTTAACATTCAGAAAAAGGCTACCTTAATTACCACTCCACAGATATTAATCACTGCTGTCAGTTTGCTGTGTGCCTTTTGACCCTTTTCTATGCTACTATTTATAATTTGTATCGTTCTTAGAAATGTAAGCCATGTAGTGTGTTGGTAACAAATGGTATTTTACTGTATTTATTCTAAAATTGCTCTTCTCTTTCAGTAGTGTATCTTGCAGGTATTTCCATGTCAGTATTTGTAGATCTACTATATAAAATTTTTTAGTAACTGCATAGTATTCCTTAGTATGTGTATATTTAGTTTACTTAACCATCTATCTATAAATGATATTTAGATATTTCTGGAAATTTATTTATTTTTTGACTCTAGTAAGCAATGCGGCTATTAAGACATTTTTGTACATTCTTTCATTCCTCTGTGAATATTACTTTATAAGGAATGGAATTAAATGGGTCATAGAGATGTATATTTTCAGAGATTTTTGCCAGTTTGCCCTTTAGAACATCTATACTAATATACATTCCTTTCGGCAGCACCAATTTTCCATATTCTTGGTTTACTTTTTTATTAGTTTTTTGCCAAACTAATATATGAACCAAAGTAACTCATATTCTAGTTGGTTTCTGCCTTCCTAAAATTCTTAAAAATTCCTTAGCCACTGTTGGCATCTTTCTGTGCTATAATGAATATTCTTCTATGTATATCTTTGTTTTTTTTCTGAATGTAACTTTGCTATCATTTTAATATAATTTTAGAAGAAAAGGTGAGCACATGTCTTTAACCCACTATTCTGAACTGTCATGGATGCTGGATTTTTGACTGTGATTACTAACTCACTTTTGCATGCCAGTTTCTACATTCCCACAATTTAAATTTGTGTATCAACATAAATCTATTGTCATGATCTTTGAGGCTAATGACTAAATGCTTAAAACATTAAGTATAAACTGAATGCTAAGATTCTACTATACTTTCTGCAGAATGGTATTTAAACAGGGTAACCTTTTTGGAATCATTATTAAATTAGGGAATCTGTTACATTAATAAAAATTAATAGTAATAATTTTTAAAAATTTTATTTTTAGGTATTAGAATATTTAAATGATCTAAAACAATATTGGAAAAGAGGATATGGGTATACTATCAATAGTCGATCCAGCTGCACCTTATTTCAGGATATCTTTCAGCATTTGGACAAAGCAGTTGAACAGAAAAAAAGGTAAAAACTTAAAAAAAATTTTTTTGATGTTTATTCAGAATGCCCATTTAAGCTTCTGGAAAATATTTTATAATGAGTGATTTTAAAATTTAGATTTTTAAATTGCTTGTGTATTTAAAAAATATTTTAATATAATAATTATATCTATAAAAGAATTGGATGATATATATAAGTTATAAAGTATATAAACCCTCCATTCAACCCAAGAACTAGAAGATTACTAATAATTTACATTTTTTCTTTTTATGTTCCTCAGTGATTCCAATTTCCTACCTCCCCTTGCTTCCTCAACTCCCTACCCCCTATAACTACTGTTCCGGTTTGGTGTCTATCATTCCTTTGCCTCTTTAAAAATAGTTTTATTGCCCAAACAATATGTTTAGTTTTGCCTAGAGTGAAATGTTTATTGTCTTCTGGGATCTTTTTCCCCTCAACATTACATTTATAATATTCACCATGTTGTTGCATATACTACAGTTTATTCATTTTTACTACAGTATGCTATTCAATAATGTGCAATATTTAATAAATACCACAGTTTATAACATCTTCTCTTGTCAGTGGGCATTTGCATTTCTATATTTTGCTATTACAAAAATAGTGTAAGTTTACATGGCTCCCAGTATGAATTGCAAAATGTTTTTATTTTAAATGAGAGTTTCTCTTCGTAAAGCCTTTGTTAACATTGTTAACATATTTTTTAAGATTTTTAAAACACTTTTTATAATTTGAACCTTTTATATAATCTAAACCCCATTTTATTTCACAAATATGCTTCCATGAAAGCTTATACATTCACAATTGGAGACAAAAGTCATGCTGTAAAGATTGATACAGAAAGACAAGATGTTGTAGCTGATTGTATTTGCAATATTAAGTTGTTATATACATTCAGAAAGAAAAAGAGGAGTTTTTTTTTGTGTGTTGATCTGATTCTAGTTTATGCAGTTTTCTTGGGTGTGATGGGAGTTAGGTAGGAAAACCAGATTATTTCGTTTCTGCTACCACTTCCATGGGGGAAAAACAGTTAAGGCAAGTTCCATCTTTGAGATAGGCATTAACTTCTTTTCTGCTTAGTTTTGTGAATGGTTTAAAACCCTTTTACTTTATGAGATAACAGATCTTTATTATTTGTTTATTGTTCGTTCGTCTTATTGTCGAATGTGAGGTATGTCAAACTTAAAATCATGTCAAAAAGATTCTTAAATGATTTTTGAAGGTTTACTTTTACAATTTGATTCCAGACTTAAAGATAAGTAAGAAGTTTATCATTGGTGTTTGAAAATAAGTATTTATGTACACTGAAAACTACAAAACTTTACAGAGAGAAATTAAAGGTAACCCAAATATATGCAGAACTCTGCTATCTTTATGGATTTAAAGACTCAGATTAATCATCTGTTGACTGAGTGCAATGACAATCCGAGTAGGTCTCTTTGTAGAAATTGAGAAGCTTATTCTAAAATTTATACAGAAATGCAAAGGACCTAGAAGAACTAAAGCAATTTTGAAAAAGAACAAAAGGACTTATAAATATCCAACTTCAAAACTTATTATAAAACTGTAGCCATAGACAAATTGGTCAATGGAATAGTCAGTAAATAAACTCAGATATACATGGTCAATTTATGACAAAGATGCCAAAGTAATGCATTAGTGAAAAGGATGGTCTTTTCAATAGCTGATGCTGGAACAATTTGGATATCTATATGTTAGAAAATGATACATAGATCCTTACTTCATACTATACACAAAAATAGATCATAAATTTAAATGTAAAATATAAAATTGGAAAACTTCTAGAAGAAATTGTAGGATCAAAAACCTATATATAAGAACTAAAACTATGAATAGGAGTAAATCTTCATGATCTTGGATTAGGCAAAGATTTCTTAGATACAGCGCCAAAAGCATGGTCATAAAAATTTGATTAAATGGACTTCATCAAAATTAAAAACCTTCGTGTTTCAAAAGGCACTGTTTGGAAAATGAAGACAAGCAATAGACTTGGAGAAAATATTTGTAAGACATATATATATGATTAAGGATTTGAATCCAGACTATATAGGGAAGTTACGTCTCACTAATAAGGGGACAACCCAATTTTTAAAAAGCGCAAAACATTTGAACAGACACTTCACTAGAGATGTATGGATGACAAACACATGAAAGATGCTCAACATTATTATATATTAAAACTACAGTGAAATACCATTAATATATCCCCTAAACTGGCAATGAAATAATAGAAAAAATATATATTGATCTTTGCTTCAGATTCCTGACATAGGCCTCCTGAAGCTCTGTAATTGTGTCTTTTGTTCTAATGAGACAACTCTGGGTGGGCTTCTGGACGGCTCTGGGATGAGAGCTGGTTGCTAAAAAGACCAAGCCATGATTAGAAGCTTGGAATCGTCACAGCCCTAACCCCTCTTCTCTTGAAAAGGGAGAAAGACTGGAAATGGAGTTAATAATCATGTCTACATGATGAAGTTGCCATAAAAATCCAAAAATTATGGGGTTCGGGAAGCTTTGGGGTTACTGAGAGAGTGGCGTACCTGGAGAGGGTATGGAAGCTCTGTGCTCCTTCTCACATACTTCCCCTGTGTATCTGTCCCATCTGGATGTTCATCTGTATCCTTTATCATATTCTTTGATATAGGGAAAAGGTGTTTTCCCCAGTTCTATGAGTCATTGTAGCAAATTAATTGAGCCTGACTAAACCTGAGGAAGGGGTTTTGGGAACTGCCGATTTGTCGCCAAGTTAGAAGTTGTGGGTAACCTGGGTACCTGATACTTGAAAAACGACACCTGAAGTAGGGGGCAGTCTCGTGGGACTGAGCTCTTAACCTGTGGATTTTGACTCTATTTCCAGGTAAATAGTGTCAGCATTGAGATACATTGTAGTTGGTGTCACAGAGAACTGCTTGGTGTGGGAAAAACCCAGACATTTGGTGACCAGAAGTGTCAGAAGTGTTGTGAGTGTGGTAGTGGTATGCGAGTAAAGGAGAAAACACAGCAGGAAAAGACTGAGTGTTTTTCCTGTTCATTGGCTAAATTTTTTAAAAAAGCATTGTCCTAAGTGTTGATGAGATTTGGAGAAACTGGGAACCTCATACATTTCTGATGAGAATTTAAACTGTACAGCCACTTGGTAAAGTTTGGCAACTTCTTAAAAAGTTAAACATATATCTATTATATGATATAGCAAATCCAGTCCTAAGTACACTTCAAAGAAGTATACACTGCTGTACACTTCTTTTGGGTACTTAGGACTGGATTTGCTAAATGTTTACAGCAGTATTATTATAATAGCCAAAAACTGTGAACAGTTCAAATGTCTATCAACTGATAAATATTTATACACAATGTGGTATTTTTTTCATATGATGGAATACTACTCAGCAATAAAAAAGAATGAACTGCTGATAGATGCAACAAAATGAATGACTTCAAAAACATGCTAATTATAAAAAGCCAATTGCATAAGATTATATATTGAATTATTCTGCATATTTGAAATTTCTAGAAAAGGCAAAACTTTACAGATGAAAGTGCATCGGTGATTTCCTGAATCTGGACATGGGAGCAGAGACTGACTGCAAGTGGTTTTAAGGAATTTTTTTCTTTTTAATTTTATTTTTATTATTTATGCCTACAGCACCTGGTCTTCCTAGGTGGTCTCCCATCCAAGTACTAACCAGCCCAACCCTGCTTAGCTTGTGAGATCAGACATCGGGCTTGTTCAAGGTGGCATGGCCGTAGACCATGGACTGTGGCTCCACTGGGGCACGAACCCAGGACCTTCTGCATGTAAAGCAGACATGCTAACCGCTACACTATGGAACCACGTCCAAGGGAATTTTTTAAGGTGATAGAAGTGTTCCCAAACTGGATTGTGACGATTGAATACACAACTGTTATATTTACTACAATTGATCTAACTTAACAATTAAAACAGTTGAATTTCATGGTATTTAAATTATATACCAGTAAAACATTTTAAAATAGTATATGTATTTAATGAAAGGAAAAGGGGAAAATAAAAGAAAGAAATAATTTTTTGGTATAAGTGGAAATAATTTTTAAAGAATTTACTAATTAAAAAAAAAAAATGGAATCTGAGAGTTTTTTTTACAAGATGGTCCCAAAATGTTTATGACATGTAATTGTTAACAATGTGTTTTTAAATTATTAGTTCACTTCCCTGCCTTAATTAAATATATTGGAAAATAATTCAGTTTTTTTTAATTAAGGCTCTTACAGTCATATAGAGCAAATACTTTTTAAAAAAATATTATTTTTTAGAGCACTTTTAGGTTCACAGCAAAATTGAGTGGAAGGTAAAGAAATTTCCAGTATTTCCGTCCCCCCAACCCACATATGCACAGCCTTCCCCACTATCAAAATCCCGCACTAGAATTATTTTTCTTCAATTTTATTGAGAAATAGTTCATATACCGTATAGTTCACTCATTTCAAGAGTACAGTTTAACAGTTTTTAGTATATTCACACAGTTGTGCAACCATCACCACTATTTAATTTTGGAACATTTTCGTTGCCTCAAAAAGAAATCCCATGCCCATTAGTAGCCCCTCCCCACTTATTCTCTCAGCACTAGGCAATGACTAATCTACTTTCTCTATGAGTTTGCCTTTTCTGGACATTTAAGTAAATGGAATCATATAATAGATGTTCTTTGTGACTGGCTTCTTTGACTTAGCATAATATTTTCAAGGTTCATACATATTGTAGCATGTATCAGTATTTCATTCTTTTTTATGGCTGGTAGTGTTCCATTGTATGAATATGCTGTATTTTGTTTATCCATTGGTAAGTCGATGGATGTTTGGGTTGTGTCCACTTTTTGACTTGTAAGTAATGCTACTGTGAATATCTGTATACAGATTTTTGTGTGGGTATATTTTCATTTTGGTTCGGTATGTGCATAGGAATGGAATTTCGAGGATGTCATTAATTTTGACTATCAGAGATTGCTAAAGAATATTAAAACTGCAGATATGCACTGATTCCTAGATGTGATCTGAAGATAAAACATTCTAAGTTGAGGTGGGCCTGTTGATAGTAATCTAGATCACCTACTGGAGGTTTTATTTGTTTTGTTTTTATCTTAAAATTAAATTTCAATTTTTTGCTTATTTCCTTAGAATTTGCTTATCTTACCCACAAGTGAAGTACAGAGGCGAAAATACAACTAATTGATTACTCCATTATGTTAAGTGGTAACTGTGTTATATACTTAGAAGTTAATGATAGGCCAGTTTTCATGCATGATTTGTGGACTCAGAGGCAGTCTGATGTAGTTGGCAGATATTTGGATTTGGTTTGAGTCCTAGGTCTGCTTTATTGATGCTGCAGATTCCTTACTTCTAAAAAGGGGAATATCTCTCCTGTGGATTGTTTTGATAATCAAGTGAGATACGTCTATTAAAACATTTAGTATAATGCAATGTACAAATACGGTATTGTTGTTGTATATGAGGGTTCTTTGGTTGAAACATGTCTGTAAGGTCTTAATGTCAGACTTTTACACACCTTCCCCCACCACTTTTATTATTCACATAATAGAAACAAGTACTTCGTAGGACTTATTCTCTTCAAATTTTCATGGTCTTGAGCTGATTTATTAAACTTAATTTCCTTTTCATCATCAAGATGGAGAAAATCTTTAAATCTTTATTCCTTTTGGATGATTACTCCTTTATTGTATATTGAAAAGAAGTCATTCAATAGTATTTTAAACACTTATGATACATGTCAGGCGATATTTTAGGAGCCAGATACAATGATAAGACAAAGTCATTGTATTTGTGACTCTTACAATGTAGAGAAAATAGAAATGCATATAAAAGCCATGGGTCATGGTGTAAATGTTTACGTAAGATTGTGAAACAGCATAAAAAGTTAAAGGACAAAGAGTTTGACCTTGTCAAACAAGAAATCATTTTGGCCTCAGAGAAGGGAGGAGAGTCAGCAGTGATTGTGAAGTAACTAACAGGTGCTTTTCACGGACTGGTTATCTCTATACTAAAAGACTGATCAGGGTTTTTAAAAAATATTATTTAGCTGAATCAAGATTAAATCTTAAATAGGTAAAGAGAAGAAAGTATATTTAGAGATCTATCAGATTTCTTTCCAAAAAACAGATTGATACCAATTTTATGAGCAGTGCCAACATTAAGAATACTTTTAAAGAAAACCAGCATACACTCAGCAAAGAGAGAATAGGATTTTTTAAAAAATCAGTAGACTTTATTTTTTAGAGTGATTTTAGGTTCATAGCAAAATTGGGCAGAAATTACAGAATTCTGTATACCACTTCACATACACAGCCTTCCCTACCATTACTATCACACACCAGCGTGGTAGAATAATATTTTAATAGAGTATTTTATCAGATCTTTTCTATTTTTGTGTTTTTTTTAGATCTATCAAAACTTTAAAAATATTCTTCATCACTCTTAAAATATTTTTGTATTTGAATTTAGAGTTTATAAGTAAGTACATTTACATATGTGTATATGTCAACAATATTTTGTCATTAATGTTTCCTAAGGAAATGTTTTTCATTTAATTCTAGAGTTTCCTAGCTACTTTTAGCCTTCTCTCTCCTCCTCCACCCCACAGTGAGGTTGTACAAATACACAGGCTATCTTTTTATATTAACCTTAAATCGGAGATATTCTTCAATGTTTCTGATATTTTTCAACATAATTTTAATAGCAGATTTACTTGACAGGAAAAATGAAAATTGCAAATAATGTTAATTGACAAGTAACATTTTGGTTAAATATAACCAGCCTTCCAAATTCAGGGTCCTTGACTCTTATTAGGATCTTGACTTTCATTTTCCTTCTTAAACAAATTGTGATGAGATTAAAATTAAAACCAATAAATTTGCTGTTAAACTAGCTATTGCTATTTAAGCAGCTGTGATTAGAAAAGCAGATTGAATTTACTAAAGAAATGGGATATATCTGGATTTTATTCTACTCTTTCTTTCCCCATTATCTCTGTTATATGTTTTTATCTTTTTAGATTGGGGAATTCAATAAATCATTCCTGCTTTTTCAAAATAACGTTATATTCTGGACTGTAATTGTTTGCCTCATGAGATCTTCCATTTTGTCAGAGACACTCTCAGACATGAAAATTAATTGCTATAAGCATTTGTTATTGTCATTAAATCTCATTTTCTACCTTTTCATTGACTCAAATCCCTGATATTTTCAGATTTCGCTGAATAATGGTCTTTTAAATGTTGTGTAGTTCCACATTTTAACATAAGATGGCAGCATTGAAATAAATGCATAAAATAGCTCTTTTGGTCAATTAGCCCAATGTAATGGAAGAGCTTTGTCTTTTAAATTTCTTAGAAATGTATTCAGAGTCTAGGTCTTTAAAACCTGTTTTTGCTTGGGTTTTTTTTTTTGCTAATTTTTTAAGTCAGAGTTCTATGGAGTTTAACTCAGTGTGCCGGGAGTCTGTGTTAGGGCTAGTTATTAAAAGACACTGGCTAAATAATGTAAAAATTAGTATAACTACCCTGGCTTTGCTCTGAATTCATATTCATATTCAAATGTCCAGCTGTCTGGAAAGAAACTTTTGACTCATTAGACTGTAGGTCTCATATCTGGAACTTTATTTATTTCATTGCTGTCCCCTCAGTGCTTAAGAATAAGCCTGGTATGTAGTTGGTGCTCAATATGTATTGAAGGAATATCCACAATTCTTTTTCTTCTTTAGTCCCTATTTTAGTCAATGTCACCATCATCCTCCTAGGCATCTAAGCCACAAATCTATGCATCATTCTTGACTCTGTCTCTCTCATCTTTTACATCTGCTCACTGTGTTGTACGGTTTTCTGTTCTATTTGTTTTTTTGTTTGGCTTCAAGTTTTATATCAATTCTTTCCACTTTTCTTCACCTCCACTGCTACCATCTCAATTCACACTAGTATCTTTTCTCTCCTAGATTTTAGCAGCTGCCTCCTAAATGCTTTCCTGATTTCACTGTTATTCCCATTCAACTCTACTACAGCTTATTGTGCAGGCAATAGAAGGTGTACAGAGATGAATATATTTAAATTATTGTCTCAAAGAACTCATGATCTAGTTTGGAGGATATTTGATTAACAACACTAAAAAACGTGCTGAAAGAGAATTAATTTGAACTGTGGGATTTGGTAAAAGCTTTCTGAGAGGGAGAAGTCTTTGAGATTGGTTACCGAAGACTTCTTTCACAAACTTCAGCATATTAGCTCTTAATACATGTTTTGATTTTTTAAATAGCTTTACTGAGGTATAGTTGATGTAAAGTGAACAGCACATATTTAAAGTGTACAATTTAATGAGTTTTTACATATGTATACCCATGAAATCATCACCAAATTTAAGATTATAAAATATACATCACATGCAAAATTTCTTTGTCTTTCTAATCTACTTCCCACTGCCCATTCTAACCCAGGCCAACCGTTTATCTGCTTTCTATCACTATAGATTAATTTGTATTTTCTAGAATGTTATATATTGGAGCCATATAATCTGTACCTTTTGGTTTGGCTTCTTTCACTCAGTGTAGAGTTATGGGATTTATCTATGTTGTAGGTATCAGTAGTCCATTACTTTCTAAGGCTGAGTAGTATTCCTTATGTGGACACACCACAGTTTCTTTATCCATTCTCCTTATGATGGACATTTGGGTTGTTTCTAGTTTGAGGCTATTATAAATAAAGCCACTGTGAACATTTATGGTCTTTTTATGGATTTGTATTTTTCATTTCTCTTGGATAATACCTAGAGATAGAATAGCTGAGTCATATGTAGGTGTATGTTTAACTTTTCAAGAAACTGCCAAATTCTTTCCACTATTATATGAGAGTTCCAGTTATTCTTCATCGTAGCCAACACTTGGTATGGTAGGTCTTTTTAAATTTAGCCATTATAATGGGTGTTTAGAAGTACCTCTTTCTGATTTTAGTTTGCATTTCCCTAAAAAACTAGTAATATCTTTTCATGTGCTAATTTACCATCCATATGTTTACTTTGGC
>NW_011888849.1:5340692-5347105 GCF_000151845.1 Pteropus vampyrus | reverse complement strand
AGATGAATATATTTAAATTATTGTCTCAAAGAACTCATGATCTAGTTTGGAGGATATTTGATTAACAACACTAAAAAACGTGCTGAAAGAGAATTAATTTGAACTGTGGGATTTGGTAAAAGCTTTCTGAGAGGGAGAAGTCTTTGAGATTGGTTACCGAAGACTTCTTTCACAAACTTCAGCATATTAGCTCTTAATACATGTTTTGATTTTTTAAATAGCTTTACTGAGGTATAGTTGATGTAAAGTGAACAGCACATATTTAAAGTGTACAATTTAATGAGTTTTTACATATGTATACCCATGAAATCATCACCAAATTTAAGATTATAAAATATACATCACATGCAAAATTTCTTTGTCTTTCTAATCTACTTCCCACTGCCCATTCTAACCCAGGCCAACCATTTATCTGCTTTCTATCACTATAGATTAATTTGTATTTTCTAGAATGTTATATATTGGAGCCATATAATCTGTACCTTTTGGTTTGGCTTCTTTCACTCAGTGTAGAGTTATGGGATTTATCTATGTTGTAGGTATCAGTAGTCCATTACTTTCTAAGGCTGAGTAGTATTCCTTATGTGGACACACCACAGTTTCTTTATCCATTCTCCTTATGATGGACATTTGGGTTGTTTCTAGTTTGAGGCTATTATAAATAAAGCCACTGTGAACATTTATGGTCTTTTTATGGATTTGTATTTTTCATTTCTCTTGGATAATACCTAGAGATAGAATAGCTGAGTCATATGTAGGTGTATGTTTAACTTTTCAAGAAACTGCCAAATTCTTTCCACTATTATATGAGAGTTCCAGTTATTCTTCATCGTAGCCAACACTTGGTATGGTAGGTCTTTTTAAATTTAGCCATTATAATGGGTGTTTAGAAGTACCTCTTTCTGATTTTAGTTTGCATTTCCCTAAAAAACTAGTAATATCTTTTCATGTGCTAATTTACCATCCATATGTTTACTTTGGCAGTGTCCAAATCTTTTACCATTTTTTTTATTGGGTTGTCTATCATCTTATTGTTGTAGGAGTTCTTTATATACATATTCTAGGTGCAAGTCTTTTCTGAGGTTTATGCTTTACATATACATTCTTTTTGTTTTTGTAGTAATGTCTTTTATGGGCTGATTTTATCCCACTATTGAGGCAGTTTCTCCTGAGCATCTATTTGGTACCCTGTATATTTTGAGTTTTTCCTAGTTTGGCTTATGGGAACACACACTATTCTTGGTCCTGTTTTAGCTTTGAGAATTTTTCCACTGTTCCTTTTTAATGTTTTTTTCCATGGATACGGATAGTTTTCTCACATGCACGTGCTGATCAGTACTAGTTGAAAACTTGTGGGGACTCCCTATAGATCTCCCTTCTCTGGTACTTTATCCTGTGAATTCCAGCCAGTGTAGCCTCCCTAAATCCTCAGTCCTATCTCATTTTCTCAGGAACAGTGCCATGCTCTAGTGCTGCAGCCTGGAAACTCTAGGCAGTAAGCTTGGACAGTTGGGGTTTACCTCATTCCCCTTCTCTTGATCTTGCTCTGACTATTGTTGAATGTCTGAAAACCGCTGTTTAGTATATTTTGTCTGGCTTTATAGTAGTTTAAGACAGAAAGGTAAATCCAGTTTCTGTCATTCCATCTTGGATGGAAGCAGAAGTAATTTCTATGTATTTTCGCTTGAGGAAAAACTTTTATGCTTGAGTCATTTTAGTTCCACATTTATGTTATGCTGTCAAACAGATGCTTCTCCAAATGCCTCATTGGAGCTGATGTTTCAATCAGATATATAAGAAGACTTAAAAAAAATTATTTTTTTCTGGTAATTTTCTTCCCAAAGTATCTTATATCTCTGGCAGCTCATGTTGCTTATTTGTGCATTTACATAAGCATAGGGATTATATGGATCATGTTTAAAGACACAAATTACATAACATTAGTTGAGTGTGAACCGTGAATTAAGAACTTAGAAAGATCTAAACTGAGTACATTTAGGGGGAAAAACACGCAATTATTAGTTGTTTCTGGTTGAGCTTTTTCAATGACTTGTACTTTGGGGTGTTTTACCTACGTTGAACACACAATTGTCAACTCTTATTTAACAACATAATTTTAGATTTCAAATTAAATTTAGTTTTTAATTGATGATTTAATAAAATCTCCTTAGCAACTTATATAAGTAAAAGATTCCAGCTGGGTATTTCTATATATGCATTCACATAAATTATTCATTTTCTTCCTTATATTTACATTAAAACTACAGTTTCACATTTTAAAAAGAAAAGCTAAAATGTACCTCTTTTAAAGTACTTTTGTCACTTCTCAGAAAATGTGACATACCAAGTTTAATGCATTTTTATCAGGGAGACAGCAGAGTTAAAGATGTCCTGTTCCTTGCCTCTGTATTCCTCGTTCTTTGGGAGATTATTCTGCTAAGAGTTCAAAAGAAAAAAAAATCATTACAAGTGAGAGATACAAGTTAATTTGAGGAATGTAACCAATAGAAGTCCTTTTATTGATGGATCAGAATATGGAGTCAGAATATAGAAGAAACAAAAAGATTCAAGAAAAATAGGAAAATTTAAAGCAAATTATAGAATGTCTGACTATTCTTAATTTGATATTAAGTATTTAAATATAAAATATAAATTTAATTAATCTGTTTAGGCATCATAAATATAGGACTCAGGATAAAATTATTAGACTTCTCTGGAATATACAAGATGCAGGAGATATAAACCAAAATGGGACGGAATTGTAGGTATACTATTCTTCAGAATGTCAAATTGTAATATAATACATAGCACAGGGGGATTCTTTGGGTATAGAGAGTCCGAATTCCCAAAACTGTCCAAGTTTTTATTGTTATGTATGTTTCTCTGGGATGAAGTCCCATTCCTTTAGTCAGGATCTCAAATGGTTTTATGTCCCAAAAGTTAAAAACTACAGTAGGTATCGAATATGCCTCATTACTGATTATCTTGTTAGTTCCTCCTTTAAAAAAATATGTGCATCTTCCTGCCAAAGACTGCATTCTTTTATTAAGGATAAAAACGTGGTCTCTTCTGTTATGCATCCTGAACCTCACAACTCTGTTTATTGAATGGTCATGACAAAGCCACATGGAACCATGGAATGTAGCAATCTTTATACTCTCAGCAATCTTCTGACAAAAGTATATACAGTGCCTTAGTAATCTAGTAAAGTGACTTTTTTTCACATTCTTTCCCCTTTTGTCCTCCCATACATTAATTTCTCTCTCGTTCTCACCCCTATCCGCTTCCTACTCACACATACTCCCTTACTCCCTCATTCAGACATATACACACTCTTAGCCATTTGCTGTTGCCAATATTTTGGACTTAATCAAAGAACAGCTTTGCTTTGAAGAAGGTTGGGAATGAAACCCAGAAAAGTACTCATACCATCCTTGGGACTTTGGTCTAGTATTCAAGGACAAGCTGGGGATTTGGTTCTTTCAGATGTCAGTTGGGCCTATGCTAACTGGAGTAAGTCAGTTACTAGCAGATATATAACAGTTCTAAGAGTAATCTCCATTGCGGGAGAGAGCAAAGAACTGTGTTCCTGAAATGGGAACAACTCACTTCATAGAAATTACTGATTTACTTTACAGACACCTGGCACATAACTTGAATGGCCTTTGATGAAAATTGGACCATAAATAAATACTCTTGTATATTTGCTTTTATATCTTTAGAGTTACAAAAACAAACAAAACTCTGCTGTATTTGTACACACACACAAATTTCACAACTCTTTAGCCTCCACTAATTATCTAAGTCCCCATTTGTGGTGTTTGGGTATAATTTACAATAGAAACACAATATGTTTTTCCATTTAACACTTATGCTACTTTGTCAAAGAAAATTGAAATGTGAGTAAGTCATATAAAAAGGCAAACAGGTATAAGCATGGCCAGCTGTTTAAGTTTCCTCCGTGTCTTTTTATGGCTTGAAAGTTCATTTCTTTTTAGCACTGAATAATATAGTCTGGATGTACCACCATCTGTTTACCCATTTGCCTACTAAAGGACATCTTAGTTGCTTCTAAGTTTTGACAATTATGAAAAAAGCTGCTATAAACATCTATGTTCAGGTTTTTGTGTGGACATAAGTTTTTAATTTGTGTAAATACCAAGGAGCACAACTGCTGGATCGTATAATAAGAGTATGTTTAGTTTTATAAGAAACTGCCAAACTGACTTCCACAGTGGCTCTATCATTTTGCATTCCCACCAAGAGTGACTGGATGAAATCCCGTCATCAGCATTTGGTGTTGTCAGTGTTCTGCATTTTGGACATTCTAATAAGTATGTAGTGGTATCTCGTCATTTTAATTTGCAGTTCCCTAATGACGTATGATGTTGAACACCTTTTCATATGTATACTTGCCATCTGTATATCTTTGGTGAGCTGACAGTTCAGGTCTTTTGCCCATTTTTTAATTGGGTGGTTTTTTTCTTATTGCTGAGTCTTAGGAGTTATTTGTATGTTTTAGATAATAGTTCTTTATCAAATGTGTCTCTTGCAAATATTTTCTCACAGTCTGTGTCTTGTCTTCTCAATCCCTTCGCATTTACTTTAGTAGAGCAGAGTTTTTAATTTTCATGAAGTCCAGCTTATTAATTATTTCTTTCATGGATCATGCCTTTGGTGTTATATCTAAAAAGTCATTACCATTTCCAAGTCATCTAGATTTTCTCCTTTCTTAGCTTCTAGGAGTTTTATTGTATTGAGTTTGACATTTAGGTCTATGATCCTTTTTGAGTTAATTTTGTGAAAAGTGTAAAGTCTGTGTCTAGTTCATTTTTTTGCATGTGTATGTCTAGTTTTCCAGCACCACTTGTTGAGAAGACTGTCTTTGCTCCATTGTATTGCCATTACTCCTTTGTCAAAAATCAGTGGATTATATTTATAGGTGTCTATTTCTGGGCTCTCTATTCTGTTCCATTGAGCTATTGGAACAGAATAGCTGTTCTTTCACCAATACTACACTGATTTGATTACTATAGCTTTATAGTAAATCTTGTAGTTGAGTAGTATCAATTTTCCATCGTTGCTCTTCTTCAATATCATGTTAGCTATTCTGGTCTTTGCCTTTCCATATAAACTTCAGCATTAGTTTGTCAAGATCCACAAAATAACTTGCTGGGATTTTGATTGAGATCATGTCAAATCCAAAGATCATGTTGGGAAGAACTCCACGTTTCAACAATTTTGAGTGTTCTATCCATGAACATGGACTGTCTCTCCACTTATTAGTGCCTTGATTTTGTTCATATATTGTCTACAAGAAAGCCACTTTAAAAAGAAAAACACATGAAGATTAAAACTAAAGGAGAAAAATATAACATTGCTAATTAACACTGATCAAAAGAAAGTGAGAGTGGCTATATAAGTTTCAGACAGAGCCAACTTCAGAGCAAGGAAAGTTATCAGGGATAAAGAGGGGCTCTGTTGTCAGGGTGGAGTAGTGACTTCTAAGCTCTTTACAGACTAGAAACTGGAAGTTCTAGTTATTTTATTTTTTTTTTATACCCAGAGTTTGATATTTTGGCAGTTGAGTTTCAAACAATAGATATTGTAGAAATCACTTTACATATTGATTAACCATCGTTTTTAAGTTTAAAAGCATTCTGACATTCTTAGCTGTAAGTGGAACCCTGATTTGAACAGTATAGTTTAAAATGGCTGAAAAATTATTGGCTAAGTTCTTCTGAATTTTATACCTCATAATTATGAGTTAGATGTTTTACTTTGACTTTCTTAAGGGACACTGAAGAAGATTACTCTATTATATTTATTCTGGTTTTAATACTTGAACCATTAAGGATTACTAAGTTGAATTTTGGCTAGGAAAAAATAAAATATTGAAGAAAAAACAGTTATGTTTGAGACCAGTGATTTGTAGTCTGAGCTGTTATTTAATGGGAATACTTTTCAGTTAATGCAAAAAATACTTAACATTCTTTTAGATCTTAGAATATATTTAAGAGTGTGCTAAATTTTGCTTCTTACCCTTAAAACCCAACCTAGACATTTAGTGAGCTCTGAATTTTTTTGAAATGCAGAAACCAAGAAGGAAGAATTTTTAAATTGTATAAAACATGTAAGTACTTAGAGATAATTTTTAGGCCACGTCAGGGTTTCAGTTTTATGTTCATGTTGATAGCATATTTTATAAAATACTATAAGGCATTCTTTTCTATTTTATAAGCTCTTTTCCTGTGAGATAAATTTCCTCAAACCTGATTTTTAATGGTCTGCTTTCTTGAGATGTTTTAAAAAGATATAAAGAAAACCAATCATGTGTTTTCTTATTCTGTGTCCAATAAAGATTTGTGCATGTACATTTAGGAATGATTTATATACTTCTTAAAGTGATAATT
>NW_011888849.1:5333075-5340002 GCF_000151845.1 Pteropus vampyrus | reverse complement strand
CAATGTAGTTTTCTTCAGTTAATATGGTGAAATGCCATGTTTCTCTGCCCAAATAAAAACAAATTTGACTTGAAATGATTTTAAATCAGCAATGGTTTAAAGTAAACTAAAGTGACTAAATTCCTCAATCATTTTCTCTAGCCCAGATGTACAAATATTTTTCATGCAAGAGGGCCTTAAGATTTTTCCAAGTGAATTTTTTGTGTGTAAATTATATTCATGAAACTTGATTTATGGTATGCTTGTATTCAAGTTCAAGCTAAAAAGTTAGTTTTTAAATAATTTCAGGTGTTGCCTTGCTTTATGAAACAGTTTTGAAAAACTGAACTTATAAATTAGGCTGACAGAGACTAATATTTTTTGAAAGGGTTTAGGTTAATCTTTTACATTAAACTATTCCGATGAATTTAATGGATGGTATTTTCTAGTGAGTTTAATTGGTGCTTCAAAGATAACTTTGAAAGCAAGTAAGTTAATCTCATTTTTTCATCTGTAAAAAAAAGGATGACAGCTACATCATCGGGTAAACCAGCTACTATACTAAGGATACAGTGGGCAGCATTTCTATTGTAAGATTTACTAGAAATGTATTTAGAACATAGCTCAAACACTTCCTCAGTAAATCCCATCCAATTCTTCCCCAGACGGAAGGATTCACTCCACCTCTCTTGGGTTCCCCTAACACTTAGACAAATGGCTAATCTGCAAAAGCTAGAAATATGTTTTATTTGTATTTTGTCTTTCACCTTATCACCTTTTTTCTTTCCCCTTCTCATCTTTTTTACCTTCCTAAAAAAAGGAAGGAAGGGAGGAAGGGAGGGAGGGAGGGGGAAAAAAGAAAAAGAAAAGAAAGAAAAAAACAAAAAGAAGAGAAACTAGCATGGTACCCGACACTTGGCAGGGACTTCTAAGATCTGTCACATCTAAACAAAATAACTAAATGGATCTTTGAAAAGTCTCTTTACTATGTTTTAGAAAATTGGGTGCAGCCTTTTTATCCAGGACCTTTTTTGTATGAATGGAAGCAGCATCAGCCAGCTACTTTTTCTGAAGTTGCAACAGCGTCTGCTGTGTGTACAAGACTCTTTAAGAAACAAAGAGTAAACTAGACAAATAAAAAATAATCACAAATGAAATTGTGCTCATTTATCCTTTGTATTTGGCATTACCTCATTTTTTTGGGGTTATTGTAGAAATATATAACCTACAAAATAGTGGATAACTGTGAAATATTATGTTAGTTTCTATGTATTTTTTGAGTATATATGTCCACTATACTTTTATTTTATGTAGGGATGTTTTTCTGTTTCTTTTTCTCTTACTTTCTTTTCTTTTGCTAATTTTACTGTGAATTTAATTGTCCTGAACATTTAGAAGAAGACTCAGGTCAGATTACTAACCTCACAGAGCTCGTGTGTGTGTGTGTGTGTGTGTGTGTGTGTGTGTGGTGGTGGTGCTGGTGGTGGTGGTGGTGCTGGTGGTGCTGGTGGTGGTTGTTCAGAAATATGGTGGGTTGCTTTCTGAGATTTTTGGTCCCCTCCCCATATTTTTATCTGGACCTATTCTTCCGGTATCTGCTGTCTCCCTACTGCTCAGTCTTGACTACACTCCTAGCGGTTTCTCCTTACTGTGGCCTCTGTCCTAGAATCGAGCCTTGGAGAGCTGTTTAGAGGGTTCACTAGATTTCTCCAGCCCCAGAAGAGTCCTAGAGGTAGTTCTCCCTTGCACTCACCAAATACTAGAGTGGGCTAAATCCTTTCCAAGTTCAGCTGCTAAGTCCATCTGTTTTTATGTGGGGAATGAGGAAGGTTCAGCAACTGCTGTAAATGCTCTCCTCCCAGAAAATCCAGATGCACTAAATTTGTAATGTGTGAGATCATGACAAGAAGTCAGATGGTTACTTGTGTTTGAATAGGTTTACAAATTATATTTAAGAACAATAGACATTTTTTTTCTATAAAAGTTGAGAAAAGGCTAAGCAGTCATTTGCTGCTGTTTATTAAAAAAAGCTTTTCCAGGAAAAAAAAAATCATAGAAACCTTGAGAAAAAAAAGGTGATTTAGCTCAGGGTGTTGAAAACTGTTATGTTTCTGACAGTGTATATAAACTCCACTACCAACCACAGAGGCAGTATAACAGAATAGGTTGCATCTCTCCCCTTTTGTGGCTCTTCTGAATTTGGTGCCAAAGTTAGATCTTTGTAAAACATTGAAGGATTACATGAATTGCCATTCACTGTTAAGACTTTGTTTTAACTGAGAAATTTACTGAATATTGTCTTTATTCCCTAGGTATAGATAAAATAACATTTGAAGTTCAGAAGAGCTCCATGGAGTAATCAATATTTACCAAGGGCCTGTTTGCTTAATTTCATTCACAGAATTGCAATACAGTTTTGAAATACATGTCTGCTTCAAGTTCCTTAATCTATAAGTAAAGACATTACTCTCTCTTTAAACTTAGAGAATAATATGTATATATAGTGTTTTAGATGGATTTGCAATACTACAGTGATCCTGAATTTTGGAACTTTTAGTGTAGAAAGTTCTGTTCTCTACCACACAGAATTTCAGCCATATTGTTGAGTTATTTATATAAAAAATATATATGTATAAAAAGATGAGAAAGTTGCATAATACTTCTAAGTGTAGATATTATGGTCTAAGCAGTCATTTGCTGCTGTTTATTAAAAAAAAAGCTTTTCCAGGAAAAAAAAAAATCATAGAAACCTTGAGAAAAAAAAGGTTCTCTATGATGTGAATATATATATATATTTATATACACACACATTTTTTTTTCTCGATTTCTCATTTAAGGTCTCAGCCAGTTTCCTCTCCAGTCATTCTTCAATTTGGTCATGCAGAGACCCTTCTTCCACTGCTTTCTCTCATGGGCTACTTCAAAGACAAGGAGCCCTTAACAGCTTACAATTACAAGGAACAAATGCATCGGAAGTTCCGAAGTGGTCACATTGTACCCTATGCCTCAAACCTAATATTTGTGCTTTACCATTGTAAAAATGCTAAGACTCTTAAAGAAGAATTCCGAGTGCAGATATTATTGAATGAAAAAGTGTTACCATTGGCTCACTCACAAGAAACCGTTTCTTTGTATGAAGATCTGAAGAACCACTACAAGGACATCCTTCAGAGTTGTAATACCGGTGAAGAATGTAAATTACCAAAGGTGAACAACACATCTGATGAGCTATGAGTAACTGGAGAACATTTTTAATTCATCAGAAATCTATAGGGAGTGATTATACGCGTGGAATTAGGTAGGCAATCCCTGGTTACAGAAAGCTTTCACACAGCTTGGGTGTTTCTGTCGTTTCACAGAGAAGCATTAAGTTTCCATCTGAGTCTAGACATGGATGTGTAAGAAACAATTCTTCATTGGAGCAGCTCTTGTAAGGGAAAAAAAAACCTATTCAAAGAAATAGCTGGCACTGCAAATGTTTACAGAAATTAAATTCTTCCTATTTGTATAAGAAATCTCACATTGAGAATGTTTTCAAAGTGATACTTGAAAGTGCTGGAGTAACAAAATATGTCAGTTGGATGACCTATAACTTGGTTGAACTATTTCTAAGATCTTTACCAGTTGTGTTGAATTTCTCTCTTTTTGCCTCAGGTAGCACAGTTCTAGTATTGTATTTCTTAATCTGAAATATTGTGACACACTGGAAGTATCACTTTGGAAGAAAGCTAACATCTCTCTATTTGAGAATTTGAAACAATATTAAGAACAAAGTCTGATTTAAAAGGACACTTTCACTGAAGGAAGACAAAAAGTACAGTAAAATAAATATTTTTGTTAATAGTATTTATAACGTATTTGAACATTTTTTCAATAATTCCTTTTAACCTCCTAGTAAATCCTGCAAGGCCAGTCTTTAATTATTTTCATATCTGTTTTACATATATGACAATGGAAGAACAAAGAGGACCATTCGCAACAAGTCAGATGGATAGAATCAAAGTTTCTTAAATCCATTGCTTAGCAATTTTTAACATTCTTTCACTTTGCTTCTATTTTAATATTTTGTTATTATGTAAAATATCTTTGGTTGTTTAATTTCTTTTTCATTCTTTTTTTTTTTAAATAAAGACCATCCAGGCCGGCTTAGTTTCACATATATGAAACCATTTCAAAAAAATAGTTCTGAGCTCTGTCAAATGCCATGAAAATGTTTGCTATAATAGTAAACAGAATTCTTGTGACTTTACTACATTTTTTCTGCTCTTCGTGTTGATATATAATTAGTAATTAATTGATGGCGAAAGGTTGAAATTTCAAGCAGCTTTGACTAAATCAGGTAATATAAGGCAATTTTCTTCTAATAGAAATTTCCTCAAATTTTAACTTAAAGAAAAGTGGAAATTCATTTTATTAAAAATCTAAAAAATAAGTATCATGACTATATATTGAAATTATAAAAGAAGAAGCATAGATGATTATCTGATAAATACTGTTGATTCATCAATATATTGCTGATTGTTCTTACAAAAATGTCTGGTGTTTCCTTTTTAAAAAATTTTGTAAATAGCCAGATAAGATGAACATTCATGCCTACTGCCCTTTTTATCAAAATTAACATTATAGCATTTGGTTTAAATCCAAATAAGAATAATTGAGGACTTTTGTATGTCTCTTTGATGCTGTTGCCCTCACTCCCTGACTAGAGGTAACCACCAACATAAAATTCAATATTCACCATTCCATTGTATGTTGATTCTGGAAACTTGTAGTATTGTGGGAATTTTAAAATATTCTATAAAAGGACATCCTATGCATATCATTCTTGAATGAGTTATTTGTTTTAGCTGTTGTATTTGTTTTTTGATCCTGATCATTTGTCACAAATTAATACCATCAATTCATTAACACGTGTTGAGTACTTTTTATGTATAAACACTAGACTCAGTCTGTGAGCATATAAAGTTGAATGACCTTAGTTCTGTCAAGGGAATTCTCTTAAAAAACCTTAAATAAATTTACTTGGTGTCTGACACATTAATTTTTGATTCATAAACTTTTTATAGACTATGAAGTTTTATAGGAATTGTTTAATTTCGGTGGTTAAATAGAACCGTGGTGTTGTCTTTGTAGTCATTGGTATGTAAAATATTTCAGGATGGGGTTAAGTGTGGTTCACTTTTGCTAAAGTTACAGAGTTTGTGATAGTCTTCTGGTGCTATTATTCTCATTTAGGAAATGCCTGAAACCAAAGAATGCCATGATAAAAATTAAAGGTCTTATCTAGGATTGGATATAGAAAAAGTCGAACATTGAAAAACAATTTTTGGATAACAAGAGTTCATTAATAATAGATGACCAAATTACTCAGTTAAGCCAAAATTTAATCACTGTTGGTTCTGACATTTTGGTAGATTAATAACTAGCTTGTGGATTTGCTGTTTTTCTGTGTAATCTACAACTTAATGTGTGCAGTGCATTTGTATTTACTGTTTTTATTTTCATCATTTTGAAGTTTCTGCTCTCCAATAGTAATCATTTACTTGACACAGTTTTTGTATATAATCTGGATCTTAGTTTTAACACTGAAAGCAAAACTCAACTTGTAAAGAAAAACGAGCTTCGTTTTTTTCAGGTATAATCAACTTTTATGATATATTGAGTGATTTTCTTTTTGTAGACTGCAGAACTGATGCAGGTCCTTAAATATTTGGGAGTTGCATACAACCAAACCAGAATATATAAGTTTTGAAATATATTTCCTTAAGATGGTATTTCATTTGATTCATTAATGATACTTGGAATATGAACTGTCTTCTGCCAAATGTAAGCTGAAAATAAATATTTGCATTATCATATAATTTGCCTTTATCTAGCTCTTTGAACTTACTTAACAGATCACTCAATTTTCTCCTAATCATTCTTTTTCTCAAGCATTTCCTCGCACTCACCTAGTAGCTCAATCCACTTTTAAGCACCTTCACTTTAATCTATTAAGCTATTTTTTAAAATTGGAGTCTGTGTGTGTGTGTGTGTGTGTGTGAGAGAGAGAGAGAGAGAGAGAGAGAGAGAGAGAGAGTGTGTATTTTTGAGAAAATTTCACAGCAAGAAAAAAAGGTGTCATGTTTTTCCAATTAAAAGATTTATAGCTTGAGCTTTATACCTGGCAACTTAGGAGGTTAACTTTTGAAACTGTTTTACTATTTTATCATTACTGAAGTAACACATTTAAAGATAGAAGGATTCTTAATTTTATTATCTCTAAAACTTAATTCATAATTCAATATCCTCCATATTCTATTACCAGATTTTAAACCATTATTTAGAACAAGTAGTTCATGTTCTCACTTTTGTTTGTCGTACTGGGAAAACAAATATTTGTTCATTAAAATGATAGCCTTTCAAAAAAAGAAAAAGAAAAAGCCTTCCAAATTGAATAGTACTCCTGATATCATGAGAAAGTTTCACTAGAAGATTTTATATTATTTCTGAGGCATCTAATATGGAAAATTCAGTTGGGATGACAATCTGTAGATTTTCTCTGCTTTTTTTTTTTCTCTACTTTTTTCATTAGAGTTCATTCTACCAGGCTTGGTTCTGATTGTCTTTTGACTGAACATTAACAATTTAAGTGCTTTTGGAAAACTTTTTAACAAATATTCTCATTCTGGAATAGAAAGTCAAGTTTTGATGTAAATTATAGGAAAATATACTGGTGAAATATATCTTTAGATACATACAGATGAGAAAGTTCTATTTAATAAGAAGCATTCTTAATTGGAGATAGGAAGAACAGTAATTTTGCTCCTGCCGTAGTTGCTCTTCTTTTGGAGAGATTATTTGGGGTTTTTTCCCTTACAATTTTTTTTCCTTTCCCTTGCCTTGCTGAGAAAGTGAGAAGACTAATCTTGGTGAGACAAGACAGTGCTTTTTTCCTTCTGTCTGCAG
>NW_011888849.1:5330265-5332235 GCF_000151845.1 Pteropus vampyrus | reverse complement strand
GCCTAGATGAGCTTCAAAGAACTGCTTTCTTTAATAGGTCTAAAAACTCTGGTTACTAAGTATTTTATGAGTACTTTTGTAGATATGGGTAAATGTATTTGTTAGGATTTGCCCCAACAGATGTGTGAAGTCTAGTTTTAAAAGAAAGATCATCTCGTGTTACATTCATAATGTAACAGGTGTTTTACAATTCTCAATACTTAGCAATGTACCTGATGTTAACTAAGTTATCTATAAAAAAAAAAATAATAATGCCTGTGAAATAATAGTTGTCATTCAGTAAGAGAAATATGTACACCGGCCAAACACTGTAGAAGGTACTTTACCTGTTATTCCACTTATCCTTCATTGTACACTATGAAGTTGATACGAAACCCATTTTACAGATAAGGAAATTGAGGTTGAGAATGCATTTTTGTTGTAGTTGTTTACACTTTAAGCACTCTTCAAATTTTTATATCAATGGTAAAAGTGGAATTTGGACCTAATGCATTTGGGACATTTCAGTGTGTAGACTGAGTAATGTACACTGACTGTAAACTACTTAAATATCTTGATTCTGCTCACCACTGCAATTAAAATGCTTTTGAAGATGTTTGTCCTTCACTGTTGCTGTTGGCTATAATTGCTGAGGCCAAGAAGTTACATGCTCAGCAGGAAATGGAAGGGAGACAAAAGTAATCAGAGCCTCGTGTATGTTGTTTTCCAAGATACATTAATTACTTCTATCTCCTCAGGCTCAGCTGACTGTGTCATGCTTTAGAGGGCTTTCTGAGTTAACCAGGAGGATAGGACAGGTTAATTGATTGTGATATTACAGAGCATCCCTTAGAATTGTATTTGTAGTATTTCAAAGCAAAGCACAATTGAGACTTTGTTGGAGATTCTAGATTGTTTGAATTCCAGAATAATGGAAACTATAGTTATATTACGTACTTATTTTCCCTTCCATTGCTTCATTCAGTGAAACAGCTACTAATGTCAGTCCTCATAGCCTCACTTCCATAACTCACCTGTCAAGTCCATAAAGCCAGGCTCATTGAGCACACAGCAATGGCAGCAGGCAGATGCTCTACCATATATTCATGATGCAGAATTCTAAGAGAATTCAGAATGAAAAAGGCAAGATTTACTGCAAGTTGCATATGTTACACCATGTCAGTGATCTCTGCCCCACTCCATCATATAAATTGAGTGTGATACTTTAACCTTCATTGAAGTAACAATATTATAGCAAATACTACATGACCACACCACCAATAATTTGGCTTTTTTGTTTTTTGTTTTTTGGGGTGTTTTTGAGGGGAAATTGGTATGTAACATTATATTAGTTTAAGGTATACAATATAATAATTCAATCTTTGTATACACTACAAAATGATCACCACAATATCTGGTTACAGTCCGTCACCATACAATTGACCCCTTTCACCCCATTTTGCTCACTCCCCAGCCCACTTCCCCTCTGATAACCACTGATCTGTTCTCTGTATCTATGAGTTTTGTTTTTTTTAGATTCCACATAAAAGTGAAATTATAAAGTATTTGTCCTTCTCCATCTGACTTACTTCACTCAGCATAATACCCTCAAGGTTCATCCATGTTGTTGCAAATGGCAAAATTTCCTTCTTTTTTATGGCTGAGTGGCATTCCATTGTGTATATACCACATCCTAGTCATTTATCTATTGATGGACACTTGGGGTATTTCCATATTTTGGCTATTGTAAATAATACGACAATGTATCTTTTTGAATTAATGCTTTCATTTTCTTCAGATGAATACCCAAAGATAGAATAACTAGTTCATTGGTAGTTCTATTTTTAATTTTTTGAGGAACCTTCATACTGTTTTCCATAGTGACCACACCAATTTACATTCGCACCAGCAGTGTATGAGGATTATCTTTTGTCCACATCCTCACTAGCGTTTGTGACTTCTCATCCTTTTGATAATAGTCATTCCAGTAC
>NW_011888849.1:5311866-5329445 GCF_000151845.1 Pteropus vampyrus | reverse complement strand
CAAGTAATATGTAGCCCAAACAGTATTGTTTTGATTACTAAATAGCTTTGTAGTATATTTTGAAATCAGAGAATGTGATACCTCAAACTTTGTTCTTCTTTCTCAAGACAGCTTGTCTATTTTGTGGCTTTATACAAATTTTAGATCTATTTATTCTAGTTCTGTGAAAAATCCCATTGGTATTTCGATAGAGATTGTACTGAATCTGTAGATTGCTTTGTGTAATATGGACATTTTAACAATAATGATTATTTCAGTCCATGAGCACAGAATGTCTTTATTTATTTTTGTCTTCCTCAGTTTCTTTCATCAAAGTCTTACAGTTTTCAGTATTTTATCTCCTTGGTTAAATTTATTCCTAGGTATTATATCCTTATTGATGCACTTGTAAGTGGAATTGTTGTTTTCTTGATATCTCTTTCTGATAGTTTGTTATTAGTATATAGAAGCACAATAGGTTTTTGTATATTGATTTTGTATACTGTAATTTTACTGAATTTATTAGTTCTAACAGTTCTTTGGTAGAGTCTTTAGGGTTTTCTACAGATAGTATCATGTCATTTGTAAATAGTGAGAGTTTTATTTCTTCCTTTTTGATTTGGATGCCTTTTCTTTTTCTTGTTTGATTGCTATGACTAGGACTTCTTATACTATGTTTAATAGAAGTGGTGAGAGGTTCCTGTCTTGTTCCTGTCTTGTTCCTGATTTTAGAGGAAAAACTTTCAGCTTTTTACCATTGAGTATGATATTAGCTGTGGGTTTGTCATATATTGCCTTTAGTATATTGAGATATGTTCCCTCTACACCCACTTTGTTGAGAGTTTTGATCATAAATGGTTGTTGAATTTTGTCAAATGCTTTTCTGCATCTACTGAGATGAGAATTTTTATCCTTCATTATGTTCGTATTTGAACGATTGTGAATATTGAACCATCCTTACATCCCTGGAATTACTGCCACTTGATCATGGTGTATGATCCTTTTAATGTATTGTTGAATTTGGCTTGCTAATATTTTGTTGAGGATTTTTGCATCTATGTTCATCAGGGATATTTACCCATCAGTTTCTTTTTTTGTGGTATCCTTGTCCAGTTTTGGTATCAGAGTAAGGCTGGCTTTGTAAAATGAGTTTAGAAATATTCCTTCCTCTGCAGTATTTTCGAAAGAGTTTGAATAAGATAGAAATTAAACCTTCTTTGAATGTCTGGCACAAGTCACCAGTGAAGGTGTCTGTTTCATGGAATATGTAGCCTATTTTTGAGGCCCTTCCTGGTTTTCTTTTTTATTTTTCTTTTTATTTTTTATTTTTTTGAGCAGAAGCAGTATGGGAAAGTATAAACTTACTGAATCATCTTGACCAGAAATCCAATTATATATTTTTAATATTGGTAGCTACTTTCAAATTTAGGGAAAATTATTGAACTTCTCTAAACCTCAGTTTATTCATCTGCAAAGGCTGTTGAGCTAAGGTCCTTAAAGTCCGTTCCAATCCTAAACTTATATAACCTACAACCTATTTTTGTATCCGTGTTCACTCAGCTAGTTTTGAGTGCAGGAGACTTGGAACCCATGTTTTTTGCTTTCTGACTCAAGAGCTGTTTCTGCCATACCCCACAGCTATCACTGTAAACATAGCAGGGAATCAAGAAATCAAATCCATAGCATGCCACGTCCACCCAATTCCATCTTACTAGAATGTTGGGGGATTTCTCCAGTTTTTCTCCAGGCAGAGCTGGCTCTTATACCACTTTCAGGGTTTCCAAATAGAAGATTAAATAAGGTTTAAAAGTAGAACCTCTCTGATGAACAAGTTCATTCTTATTCAAAGACCAAAGGACAGCAATTGAGAAAGAAACTTTTTAGCATGATTATTACAATTCTGAAAACTGGGAGCAATAATCAGTGTAAGCATACACCTGATGCAGAACAGGAAGAGTGACATTAGGGAATGGTTCTTGGGTCATAAAAACAATTATAATTACCACATCATCAAGGAAGTAGGTCCTAGCCAAAAGTAATAATACTAATAATTCTTTTAGCTTTTTATTTACTCACTAAACCAACTAAAGAGATAGTTTTAAAAGTCACACGAAACCAGGAACTTTCAGAAAACTGATAACACTTATTTCAGCCAATTAAATTCAGGCTCCTGTTCTGACATCTAACATCTTAGAGTAGCATACAACTATCAATCCATGGACAAAAGGAAGTGCTGTACTGTGTTCGAGAACAAAACAAACCCGGGGTGTACTGTGACCTCTGCAACCAATTAGCTATGTGACTTGAGGAAGGTGACCTACCTTCTTTGTATCTCACCTTTTTATTTTCATCTGGAAAATGAAGAGAGTTCCAGAGAGAGACATTAGTGATAAAATAAACAAAAAAACACTCATATCATATGGTCTGGAGTTCTTTTTTCCTCTTCGAATTCTATCCTTTGTTTTTAAACACAAAGGATCCTGATCGATTGAATTAGTTCAATTTAAGAACCCCAAAATAAAACAATGTAAGCAGGTTAATCTAAGTTGGTTTCATTTTAAAGATCATGGGGTTAGGTGAATGGGAATTTTAAGTAACAACTCAAAAAATCAAGCCCTACTATGATTTAGAGGAGCCTATGCTAAGCTCTCCCTTTACTGTGCCTCCAGTTCCATTTTGAGACCTTTGTTGGCATAATGGATGATCTGGATTGGCCTGGAAAGGAAGTATCTGGTGGAGCATCTTTTTGTTGTCTCTAGCATTGGCCTTACCTCAGCTCATGACACTTGAGTGGATTATCATTGTTTTAGGCTAATCCTATGCTAAAATCTTCCTGCTTATAATATAAGGCAGGTAAATCATTTCCCCAAACAAACAAGTACAGGCTATCTCTTGCATCTCTTCCATCTTGTGCAAGCCACTTTTTCCCTAATCTAGATCAAATGCTAATTTTCTATTTTGGGCCAAATGACAGCCCAGTGACAGAAATATGAGGTTCATAATGACTGGGAACTGAGGGAGAGGGACTGAGGCTTTGTGCCTTTTAAAATCTAAAGAGGCTTTGACAGCAGTCGGAACCTAGGCCACCAGGACCTTTTCTTTCTGACCCCAGTGCTGAAGAAAGTGAAACGGGGAAAACAACGAAAAACATCAACTCTCTTGCTGTGTGCTAGCTCTGGAAGCTTAAACCTCCCTACTGCTCCCTGCCCTCCCCTCGGTCACACCCTGCCCTCAGGATGGGTCAGGGTAAAGGGCAAAGCCCTTGACAGGAAGGGAAGGAAGGAGTTAAGCTCTGAGAGAGTAGAGGGCAGGTTTGAGGTGCACGGCGTCAAGGGCTTGAATCCTCTTTATGGTTGTGACTAATTGACCTCTCAACTGGTGTGGGCGGGTTTTCAGTATCAGAACAAGTGTCTAGCACATATTAGGGGCTCAGTGAAATAAATGTTGAATGAGTTAAAGTGCTGAACAAGGTATGGTGGTTGTTGCTTTTGACTCTGTCTCCTCGTTCTCTCCTTCTGATGGGCTTCTTTAGGCCAGGAGTCCTGTTGCTCACACTCACCTCCTGAGAAAGCCTGGAGTTCAGCACTAGGCGAGGAACAACATGTTCTCTTGAATGTGTTGCTTCTTTGCTAACCTGCTAGTTCTTCCTGCACTCTCTTTCTGTGCTGTTACAGTGGTCAGGTCGAGAGAAACCTGGGTACAGATGTTAGGAGGAAAGGGCTTGAAAAGTTCATTTGCTCTTAGGCCCTAGGCCTGTCTTTAGCCACAAGGATCTCTCACAAGGGTCCGCCCAGCTTACTACATTCTTAAGGGGGGTGGGGTGCAAAGTCTTATAACATGCATTTGCCTGGCCTTGTCTTTTTATGCTTTTGGTTTTTGTTTCCCATGAGAACCTAAGGAGAGAAGGGGACCAAGAGTAAGGAAGGGAAAGAAGAGAGAAGGGGAAGAGAGGCATTTGAAATCCTAAGCCCCAGCCATCCCTCCTTCTCTATGTAAATCTCTGCTTCTTTTAAATATGACTTACATTATTCATGGAAATCTGGAGGAAGCTGTGGTCAGAAGCTGAAACATTGCCCATATATGTGCCAACTTACTGTTTCATTGAATTCAGACATGCTGATGGGCAAGAAAGAATAGCAGGAGGAACTAAGAGATTGTGGGCTTACTGTGCTAGGCCCTTGACTAAATCATTCACCTACAGTCTCACTAATCCTCACAGTAACCCATGAGGTGATACTATTATTATTTCCATTTTACTGATGAGGAGAATGAGGAGGCTCAGAAAAAAGTACCTGGCCAAGGTCAGGAAGTGTTAGGTCTAGGAGACAAATCCTAGCAATCCGACTGGAGCTCATGTTCTTACCTGTTAAATGTCTCCCTCCTCCACCCCTGCATAATGGGGAACAGCCAACAATGTGCCTACCGCTGCCCAGCCTAGCTGATGCACAAGAAACATTTGCTTCTGAAGGGGAAGGAAGTTCACCACCCACACTGCATGGTTGCTGTTTGGGATTCCACCATAGATAGACTTCCTTTTGACTTAAAGCTTTGTCCAGTGCACTAAGTGACGTGTCAGGTTGCATCAGCCATTTCATTCTTAAAACATTTATTGACAGATATAAATAGCTACGTTTGTAGTATTTACATGTTATTTTGGAAAGGGCATTGACCTATAATTATTCTTAACTGGAATATTGCAGCAAAAGAGCTAAAGAACGTGGATGTGGTAGGACAACTCAAAACCAGAGGGAATAAGTATATTTCTGTTCTCAGTGAAACAGCACTTTGTTGGCACTAAACATGAGTTTCAGTTCAGAGGACAAGCAAGTCAGCCAAGGGACAAGAGTACCATATTTCTTTTTAATAATCGAATTGAGTGCCCTTGGAAATCACTAGGTCTGTCCGATGCAGGAGGAAAGACATAGAGAAACTCTGTATTCACCAGAATTATAATTTACTTTTAGATGATAAAAAAAAAAAGTCTGTGGAATATATCCAAGGAAATACTTTAAGGCATAACAACCTTATATGCCACGCACATGTATCTTTAGCATATAATATGACTTCATTTTTCATACAGAATTGGCTTTTTAAAATAACTGGTTTGAATTCTGCTGAGCTAGGAAAGTGAAGCTCAAATTTTCTTCACTTCTTCTTCTTCCCCCCCAGATATTTATTAATGTTAACTAAAGCTGATTCATTCTCAGATGCTCCATTCAAGAGAATTGTGCAATAATTTAAGTTACAATCATGTCAAAGGTCACAGCAAAACAGAATCATAAACAAAGGTAGTTTGTAGGATTATTCCCAAGTTAAATAATAAAGAATTATGGTTTTCCTGCCCATCTCTAGATAGAGATTGGTTTCTAGTACCTGATGACATTTTTCAAAGGGAGCCAGGAAATCCATTGTCTCCTAGTTGATAATCTCATACATATTTTAGCAGAATTCATCTAAATCTGATTCCCAGAATTTGAGCTTCATCCTTCAAGCATTTACTAAGTGTCGACTGAGGCTCCACTCCCATGTTAGGCACTGGAAAAATGACATGATCCTATATCAGGAAACTCGTAGTCTGCTGAGGGAGACATCCTTAAGATCATTGCAATACACGGTGCAAGTGCTGTAATAGAGGTATAGAATGATCAGCTCTTCCTGGGATGGTCAGAGAAGCTTCCTCACAAAGGTAGCCTCTGAGCTGAGCTATGAAGGCCGAGTAGCACTCACATGGTGAGAAGAGGCAGATGGTCCCAGGTCTCAGCATGGAGTAGAGCTGTGTTTGGGGAACTGCAAGAGCATGTCCGTTCATTTCACAATTATAAAACTTTAATATTCTTTTTCTTATTACTTTCAAATAAACAGTACATTAGTTAGACATTTATATAGTTTATGAAATGATCCTCCTGATTACTCTCTCTTCCCTCTGGCTCTACACCTAGCCATTATATCACTGCTGACTGTATTCCCTATGCTGTGCTCTGCATCCCTGTGACCATCTATCAACTACTAATTCGTACTTCTTTAACCCTTCACCTCGTTCCCCTAGTCCACCAATCCCCCTCCCCTCTAGACGTCACCAAATTGTCCTCTATATTTCTGAGTCTATTTTTGATTAAAAACTTTAATATTCTTGATTTAACTCTGAACAAAACAATCGTAGTACTTACTGGTTTTCACGAGGAGTATGAAAACAGGGTCTTTGTGTTTGGACAGATCTAGCTTCAAATCCTATTTGAAGCATGTACCAGCTGTAATCTTGAGGATATTACTATCTCTCTCTGAGCCTGTTTCCTTATTTGTAAAATTAGCATAATACTTAGTTCGCATGTTTATTAGGGGTTATGAGAGATCGCATATATAAAGACCTATAACAAGTAGGATTGCCAAATTTGGCAAATACAAGTATAGGCCATCCAGTTAAATTAGAATTTCATCAAACAACAAATAATTTTTTAGTGTAAGTATGTCCCAAAGATTGCATGGGACATACTCACACTAAATAATTATTTGTCATTTATTGGACATTCAAACATAACCAGGCATCCTATATTATTTTATCTAATGATGAACTCTAACAATAAGTGAACTCTAACTCAATAATTTATGGCAGAATAACTGTTTTTTATACTGGAAAACACTGACTTGGAGGAAAAAGGAGTTTTGAAACAAAAATATAGACACTGCAGAGTATTTTGTTGTGGATGTACATATGGGTGTGGGATTGGGGGGAATAGTGGGAAAGGTGAAGGGTATTAATTAATGTTAGTAATCCAAAAACTTCTCCAGGATTGATGAACATATTCTCTTAAGAAGAATCTTTTTCAAGTTGGTTAATGAAAACAAAAAAAAATCAAAGAGTTTGCAAGAATCATTTGTTTAAAGGCTATGCCAATAGGATCTGAGTTTTGGAAATTTACATCTTCAAACATTTCAGCAAACTGGAGTGATATAGTTGTTGGCCTTTTTTCAAAGCATAAAAATAGCTTTTGGGCCCTTAATGTGTCAGACTCTATATTATTCTCTTCTCTCTCCTAATAGCACTGCCAAGTTTCAGATCCTTGTCTAGTGGGTGGATAGGGGCATTTGGATCAGCTAAAAGGTCACTAAGTCTAGCACTTTACAGAACACTTAGTTTATGCCTGGAACTGCGGGGAGGGATTCAAAAGAGAATAAGTCCCCTGCCCTCCAAGAGTTTATCACCCTATTGAGTCTGGAAAAGAAAATATAGATAATTGCTAAATCGAGTCATCTCCTGTAACATATGTTCTTTGAAGGCCAAGTCAGCTTTATCAGTGTATCCCCAGAGCCCAGTGTATCCCCAGAACAGTACCCGACAAACAGTAGAGGCCCCATAAACATTTCGTGAATACATTTAACGATGCGAGCTGATTTCACTAAGGAAGATAATGGAGTAGTTTAGTCTGAAATGGGCCTTAAAAGAAGGTCTGGCTGAGCAGAAAATCATTTTAATCATCATCATTCACTGGGAAACAGGCGCCGAGCAAAGCACTTTATGTAAATTCCACTCAGATGTTTCTAACAGCCCTCAAAAGTGTCCAAAAGCCTTTGGGTCTACTTGGCCCCAAAGCCCGTTTTTCTTCTGTAAATCGGCTTGAATATTATCTGGTCAGGGAGACGACCAATCTATGGAAAAGCACTCCTTCCTGTTACTCTCTAGCTTGGCCCCTTGTCCTTTCATAGCTCTTATGGCAACTTAATGGGAATTTATTCAATATTTTCAGGCTACCTACTGGTATGCAAAAGGCTCCAGGACATTTTTTAAGTTAAAAAAATTACAATCCAGTAGAGTTTTTATACTATAATACTTTTTGTGTGAAAAGAGGAGGGAAATATGAATATCTGTAAGCATTTTGTGTTTTTTAAAATAATGGCAGGATAAACCAAAATTAATAATAATTACTTATGAGGAAGGGAAACTAGACTTTTCTAAATGTATCTTATTTAAAATTTTTATTTGTGACTAGGAAAATGTTACAATTAAAAAATAAAATTAAGTCAAAAAGAAAAATACACAATCACTAATATTCAAAAATAAACACAAACCCCCAAAAAAATCCCTATTGAGTATCAAGGTGGTGACATGCTTACACTGAGAATTTTTCCACATTCATTTAAAACACACTATTTTAGGAACTATTCTAAGGGCAAAGAGAATTTTAAAGAAACTTAAATTATATTCAGTAGCCATTGTTAGTGGTTATGTTGGTTTTTAAATTTTGATACTATTATTTATTTATTTATTCATTCATTCATTCATTCATTCATTCATTCATTCATTTATTTATTTATATAATTTATTGTGTTATAAGGAATCAAATTTTTAGCCTAAGAGAGCTGCAGATATAAAATATAAGATCAAAGATATTTAGTAAAATCTTTGCAATCTTAAATTTGAATTGAAATTACTAGTTTGAACTTGTGATTTACTTTTCTCTTCATAAAAAATACACATATTTAATAGCTCTGTCCCCTGAGACCTAAGAGCAATGACAACCTAGTAGCAAAGACCAGATCGTGTTCTCCAAAAACCATTTCCCACCAGAAGGAACCAGGGCACCTTGAGAAATGGCTGATTCCTGGTCTGGGGCAGGAATTTACAAAATGAGCCTGGCATATCTTTTGTGCGCAAAGCAAGGAGGTGCTCAAAGACTGATCGAGTCATGTCAGATGGACTAGACCAACCTGCACGGGCTTCTCTGTGGCCAGAGATGAGGTAATTTGATCATCAAAAAAGAATAACTGCAATCGATTGAAACACATTAAATATAGAAAAATATGAGTTTGTAATACTTTTTTAAAAATCCAAAAAATGAAACTATTCACCATTGAAGTAGCTAGCACACTAACACCATACTTTAAAGACTGGTCATTAAAAGGAAAGAATTAACATTTACTTTGCCTTGTACAAACCGTAGTCTTATTTGCAGAGTTGCCACACAGGCCTGGAACTGCCCATTTTAAAAATTCTTTTACATGCGAGAGAAACCCTTGTGTGTTTAACTCCCTTTATTGGGGTTTCTGTTATGTACAACCAAACTTAATTTTAAGCAATATAACGTGTATAAATGAAACTCTACATTTTCTTGATTAATGAGGTTACTTTCTTCCCAAATAGCTAGAACTCCTTCAGTCTTTGCTCACTATACAGTTCCCTCTGTCAATTTCTTCATCGAAATAATAATTGTAAATCAGAGATGTACAAGTTCAGCTAAGAAGAAGGACTAGACGGACTCTTTGTTCACAACAATAAAATGACTACAACATCCATGGCAACCTTTTCATGCTGAAGGTGTCCAGAGGAGAAATAAAAACTATTTTAAGGATGACGGGGATAAGAGAAAGATGGTAGTGGAAATTTTGTGAAATAATGACATTTTTTTGTGCAAAAGTAGATGAAAGACCAGAGGCTAGTGGCCATGCTCTGAAAGATATGAGCTATCGACTTCAGATTCCACTAATATTTAATCAAGAGTGCTCTAGCTTAAGCCTTGGGGTAGAGGATTTCATATACATTTGCTGATTTTATCACCACCGATTTAATCTCAAGTTTTCATTTTAGCTATGTTTTCCCCCTTCCTTTATCAAATTGTTATCAGTTATCAGTGAATGTCATCATTTTACCTCTTTTTTTTAATTCATTTATTTAATTTTTTATCACCACTCTTCTCTGGAAGTGCTAATGAAAAGTTAAGGTAGCCAGAAGCAAAACTAGAGAAGTGTGGTTAGCAGAAAAATGGAAGTCCAAAGATGGCTATGTTCTAATCCCCGAAACCTGTTAGGTTAGATGGCAAAAGAAAATTAAAGTAGCAGATAGAATTAAGGTTGCTAATCAACTGACTTTAAGAGAGGCAGAGAATCCTATATTATCCAGGTGGGCGCAATATAATCACAAGTCCTTAAATATAGAAGAGAGAGGAAAAGGTCAGAGTGATGCAGTGTGTTAAGAACTCAGCCAGCTGTTGCTAGCTTTGAAGATGGAAGGAGACCATGTTCCGAGGGACGTGGGTGGCCTCTAGAAGCTGGAAAGAGCAGGAAAACAGATTTTTCTGCCTCCTCCTCCAGGAGGGAGTGTAGCCTTGGTGACGCTTGATTTAGCCCAAAATGACCCATTTCAGACTTCTGGCATCCAGAACTGTATGAAAATAAGTTTGAATTGTTTTAAGCCACCAACTTTGTGCTAATATGTTATAACAACAATAGTAATACACCTGTTTATGGCCACAAATTGAAAATAAAAATCACTCTATAGATGATTCTGCAGATTGGGTGCCTCAAAGGTGTGATGACAATAGAGTTCAGAGCACTCAGTCTCACGGAGGCCTGGTTATTACTGAACCTAAAATGTTTTGAATATGTAATGGTGCACCACCTGACAACAGCATTGGTGGGAGGCCATTCTTTGCAGGGCACAAAGTAAGGGGCGATCAGGTCGAAGGACTCTAGATGTTATTAGGGATTTGGATATTGCCTGAGTCCTAGATCCAGGATCTGCTTTGACGGGGAATTACTGTAATAGCTCAAACTCTGACACCTTTGTTCTTCCTACAGCCCACCTTCCTATTCTGATTTAAATCTCTGCATGAGAGGTAAAGAATACATTTTATTTTATGCCTACATTTTTTCCTTTGTAAATCAGCTGTTTCTCTTGCATGCAGAACATTTCTAAAAAGAAAAATTAAACAAAAAATTAACAGGCTATGTCTAGGCATTAATTTTATTATTATTTTTATTAGTGAGTATATGACGGACTCATGAGTTCCATGCACTGTTGTATATCTTCACATAAGGAAATTTTTCTCCTGTTAATTTATCATTTGTTTATTCTGCCTTGTGTTTTAAGTATAAAACTTATTTTTGTTGTTGTTGAACCTTTAGTCTCTGCCCTACATATTTATTGCATTTTCACCTCTCGAGTTTTCTTTTTTTCCCCTCGAGTAACTGTTTATTCCATTACCCCCTCACACACATACATGCCCTCCTCTCAGAAACACTGTCCCCAGGGTGTCAATTGCCACGAAGTTAAAATTATGGATATTTAGGAGGATAACACTGCTGATGAGTCATTCACAAAATTCACATTGTGCTTAGTGAGGAAAACAAATACCATAAGGTGAAGCTCGATTAATCATTATAAAATCAATAAGGGGACAGAGCACACAGAATGGATCCTGAATTTCTAGCCAGTAGGTCTTTTAAGTAGAAAGCAGAGGTGAAAACAATGAGCAAACTAACAGATGAAAAACAAGCAATTCAGAAGAAAATAGGTTCTCTCTGTTTTTTTCCTATGCTTTCTTCCTCTTAAGCTTATTCTCCAAAATTACTGCTTCATTTCCTTTCCTGTCAATGTGTGACTAATTCTGGGATTGTAACTTGTTTTCAATAGTCCTATTATCTCCTATTGCTTTTGATTTCCAATTCCACCTCAGCAAGCTCCTTTCTTATCTGTTGTCTGGTCCATATTTCATTTTTTTTGCATAAGAGCCACATCTTTCTAAATCTTATTGAGAGGGCAAACCTGATGTTTTCTAAAATTAATTAGGTTTCCGGTAGAACTATTTTCTAAACACATGTTCTTCTGAAAACAAGTGCTAGATTACCCTGCCCTCCCCCCTCCCCCACACACATACTTTTTAAAATATTGATTATCCTTAAAAAGGGAGAGCTCTATTCAGTTCTGATGAGTGTTTATAATCATGGAGAAATGGTCAGTGTTAGAATCTTCCATTTGCTTCTTAAACTGGAAGACTAGATATGCTAACCACCTAGCCCATCTTTCTGTTAGCTTGCTACTTGTTTTTATTCTGAATCTGTGCATTCTAAGGGATAGAGCCCTAGTTCTTCTGAGATATGGTTTCTGGTCTTCAAAATTGATCACCCCAAGGAGAATAACCTCTAGCAGTCTGTAGTTCTGCCCATATTTACCCTTCCCACCTTCCCCCACTTAGAGCACATCTGTTTTGTCTCTGGGCTTCTCATTCCAGGCTTTGATACGCAAATATTCCTGACATCTGGGAGATGGCTGAGCAGCATTTCTAGTTTCTAATGCCACTATAACTTTTTCATCTCTTCTCTTTGTGTTCATGAGTATTTCAACAGGAAGTAGGAGAAGGGTTTCTGGTTTCTGCCTTCTGGAAGTTGTGGTTGAGAATCAATGGAAACTTGTCTGCTGGATATTCAAACATTTCCCACTTTCTAATTTCTTCTATTCCCAAGTAGGAGCCCTTCACTACAGCTATCCTGGCTTCTTCCCCTCCTCTCTGAAATACCATCCTCATTCCATAATCACCCTCTTCATAGTAGTTTACAGTCTGGGCTTCTGCAAAGCTGACTCTGCGATGGAGATTAGGATGCAGGGGCTGACTAGGGAGTGCTTGTGGAAGGGACAGGCAGGAAGCAGGATTAGGCAGAGGTTGAACTGAGACATAATGCCAATGAAGACCTCAGGCAGCCCCCCAAGGAGCTCTGAGGCTAGGATGGTCCTTGTAGATATCCCACTTTGGAACAAGGAAGCCAAAATTTTATATCCTCAAATGATCATTCTTTCAATGTTGTCATGCCTTGGAGGAGGTATGACCTGGGTGAGGCAGTTTAAATAGCATTGACAGCTGAAGACCATCTTCCAACAGCACTCCCAGCAGCTGAGGGGATGAACCCTTCACTCCTGAAGGGGGATCTGGGTAGTGTAACAAAATATCCACCTCAGGCCAGTCATTGAGTGAAACAGCCCAATACATTGGCCTCTTGAGCCTTAAGGTACTGAGTTGAAATATCACAGAGTGCTACCCTTCACTTGGAATGATTAATGTACAAGGGTTAAATTATAAACTTCTTGCAATCAGTTAGAGTAAGATAATAACCAGATGGTCTTAGATTGGAATCAGCATTGTTTTGAGTACTTCAAGCTAAAAACATTTTTGATGACAATTGGTTAAGAAACTACAGAATATAATCCTTTAGGAGTACGTAGTTAAAACTAATTAGGAGTTGCCTGCTTTGAGAGAAGGAGACCAGGAGAATTAATACAGACACTTCTGGATTTGCAAAGAGAATTTACATTGTCTTTATTGTCTCCCTAGATGTCATGCAAGAGGCTGAAAGTAAAATGACCATAAACTGTAAGTGCCTATGGACATGATTTTTGTTTTGTTCAACTGTGAAACAAATCACCATTCATGTCCTATCACTTTGTAGGTCAGCAAGGCCACATGAATGGAAACTATGCTTTAGTTACTTGATATATGCTTCCTCAAAGACAATTAATGACTAGTGATCGAAATAATTCAAATCAGGGGTTACAAAACTCACTTGCCTACAGAGATCAGGGAGCAGAATGGTGGTGCTTGTGAACTGGAACATAAAGATTCTGATTAAGGTAGCAATCCCTCCTCAACAGCAGTTTCCTCCTGTTTCTCTGTGGGGATCCAGGCCCACAGCTGCCAAATAATTTGATTTTTCAAGAGACTGTGGATGAAAAAAAGGAGGGGGGCGTCTAACCTCACAGAGGGATCTGAAGATAAATTCCTAACTGGGCAGGTCATGGTGGGTAGACATGCTCTAGGCATATTAGCTTCTTAATAAAAGGTTTATTTTTGCCTTAAGTAAGCTCTGTCCATTGTTCTTGTGCATCTAGGTTAACACACCTTTGAAATGCCAGAAGTAATACCCCTCAAAGGGGGTGTTTACCCTCAAGAGAGCATATTATCTTGTTAACTATCCTATAATCTAATCCCCACCTTGCCTTCTCCAATCTTCCTTACATCCCCTCCTAAATTTCAAATGCAAAAAAGAAGCTGCAAAACTATTATTCTGCAAAGCAATGGAGATCTGGCTCTCAAGTATATGTCACCAGCTTGGCTCAAATAAACTCAAACAAATTCTCTACAGGTTTGGATGTTTCTTGCATCAACAGGAGTTACTCTCCTTCTTCCTCATTCCAGTCATGGGATTCCATTGGGAGAACCATGTTTTTACCTTACCTCAATTTCCTGTCCACTACTGACTGGTCTGGTCCTGAGTGCCTGACCCAAGGCAAATAAATCAGGGCTCCCTGAGAAAGAGAGTCAGGCCCTCTTTGGTGGCAAGAGCTGGCAGCAGTCTCGTGGAAGAAGTTGGTCTGCAGTGAAAGAGGGAAGCTTAGCTCACCTGTAGAGAGAAGCAGAGCAAGTGATGGGAAGAGAGAGAGGGAGGGAGTCTTGGGTGCATTTGTGATCCTGGCTTTAGTTGTTTCTGAGGCCTTGCTGCATCCTTGCACCGCCTTCAGTCTGTTTGTTCATGAAAAGATGCTCAATAGCACTAGTCATTTGGGAAATGCAAATGAAAACCACAATGAAATAAATACCACTTTACAAACACTAAGGTGGCTATAATTAAAAAGACGACAGTAAGCTTAGGTGAAGATGTACAGCAATCAGAACCCTCATTGCTGGTTAGATTGTAAAATTGTGCAGTCACTTTGGAAAACAGTTTGGAAATTCCTCAAAAAAAATAAACATAGAATTAACCTGTGACCCAGCAATTCCACTCCTAAATATATACCTGAAAGAATTGGAAATGTGTCTACATAAAACTCGTACATAAATGTTTGTAGCAGCATTTTCGTTATGGCCAAAAGGTGGAAACAACCCAAATATCTATCAAGTGGTAAATAGACAAATAAAATGTGCTACATTCATACAATGGACTATTATTTAGCCTCAAAAGAAATGGAGTACTTAAGTATGCTACAATGTTTATTAATCTTGAAATCATTATACTAAATGAAAGGGGCCAGTCACGAAAGATCACACATTAACTGTATGATTGCACTTATATGAAATATCCAGAAGACAAATCCATAGAGAAAAATTCAGAAAGATTAGTGGTTGCCAGAGACTAGAAGGAGAGGAGAAAGGAGAGTGAATATTAATGGGTAGGAGATTTCTTTTAGGGTAGATAATAGTCTAAAGTTTTATGGTGATAATGGTTCCATAACTCTATGAATATACTAAAAACCATAGAATTGTACACTTTAAAGGTATGGATTTTGTTATGTGAATTATATCATATAATTAAAAGCAATTAGGCATACTTGCTTCACAATAATTTTGTCTCTGTTTGGGGAATAATGTCAGTATTTCATTTAACTATCTTAGTTAATAAAAACCTAGTTACTATCAAGAATCAGCAAATCAGTATAATAACCAGCAGCTACAACAACATTTATTACGCAGTGGAGAATGTGGTAGATAAATGGCTTGGAATGTAAAAAGAGGCTTAAAACAAAACAAAGCAAACTTAAGAGGTTGACAGGGGGTGTCAAAGTCTCTGCCCTGGGTACGGTCTGGTTCAGGAAGGAGGCTCTGTATCAGGGCTGCCTCCTGTGGCTCTTCACATAGTTCACTGCACAAGGACACAAAGCTACCAGAATGAATAAGGGCTGAGATTAATCTGTTTTCTGCCCCGAAAGCCATGTGCCCTAGTGCACCTCAGGGTGCATCTCCCCAAAGAGAGCCCTTTTTTCTAATCTGCCCAAAGCTGCCACATAGCCTAATTGTAGCCCTTGATAAAGAAAATAATAAAGCAAGAGATAAGTGGTGACAGACACCAAAAAAGAGGGTTATCACTAAGGAGTGGAGCGGTTAAGTCTTCCTGAAAAAAAAAGTGAGGCTGGAATTGGGCCTTGAAGAGAGAGTCCAAATTGGACATGTAAGTAGGTACGGGGGGAATGAGGAGGACATTTGAGGTACTGAGAGAGGTAAGGACACTGGAAGGCATGGGGCTGTATTTAGGGAAAATCCTGTGTTTACTGAGCAATCACTGGGGGCCAGCCCCAAGCTAAGCACTGAAACTAAAACATCACTAACACAAAGACTCTGGCCAAAAGGTCCAAAAAATCTAATAGGAGAAAGACGCTAGTAGTCACACCCCCGTGAGATGAATGCTGATGGTGTAATGTTTCAAAGCCTCTAGGTTCTCTATAAGCAGAGAAATAGTGATTATGCAGGTATTCGTTTTCATTGTCTAGATGGCCAAGAGATCATTCTGGCTGGTGAGTGCAGCAGGAAAACAATGTGACTGGAAGCGTTTTCCTATATAAATAAAACAGATTAGGGAATTCTCTGCTTGGGGACCTTGGGGCTGTTAGACCTGGAAAATAGGTTCTCTGAGGCTGAGTTATTTTATGGTTATTTAGTTGTCCCTGAGCTACTGTCTCATATCAAACTGGATATGAAAGAACTGTCTAAGTGGCATATCCTATGTTTCATTTTTGCTCTAATTTTATATCCTCAAAGTTAAATGTCAGAGAATTTCTTCTCATTATTTCAGTAAAAGACAAGAGAGGACAGCTTAGTTCAAAATTCCTTGGTACAGAGCAGCTGAATGGAGCTCAGATTCGTTCTTGAAGACTAATTAGTTATTTAGTGATAAGGAGAAATTAATGGAATTTTCATACAATTTAACTGTGGAGACGTGTGGAGAGGTAGCTATTCAGAGATCAATATAATTGAAGCATCAAGTGCATTACCAATCTGGATCTATACTAATTTTTTCTGGAAAAGTTGCTTTATAACAATTGGTTAATATTAATGGCTTCAGGATTCAAATGAACTGAATATTTATGGGATCCAGTTCAAAATTATGAATCCTACCATGTTAGAAATGATCAGACAAATAAAGTCTATGTGAGAAGGTCAAAAGTTTACTCTAAACCAGTTTCATCCAATCAGTTTCTTATATCTCATAGTCTTTTCTGCAGATGACCAAGAAGCTTTAAATCCAGCTTGAAGTACCAGCTTCATATTATTACGAGGGTGATAATATCATAGGATAGTGTGAACAAGAAAAGGGTTCTGTCATAAATCTGACAAGTTTAGTGATGGAAAGTAAGCACACAGAGAACTGATCATAAATTCCTAACTGGGCAGGTCCTGCCATGGTGGGCAGTCACATCCCAGACCTATAAAAGGTTATCTTTGCCTTAAGTAAGTCCATTGTTCTTGTGCATCTAGGTTAACACGCCTTTGAAAAGCCAGAAGTCACCCTCTTTTCCAGACCTCTCTGAGGTGAAACCACCCTTGAGGGATCACAGTCTTGTTAACTACCCTCCAATCCCAGAGCTTTCCCTGTCTTCCTCCCACCATCCTATAATCTTCCTTAGGTTCACTCCTTAATTCCAAATGTATAAAAACTGCGAAGCTCACTCTCAGAGCATTTGAGATCTTGTTCGAGTCAATTTGGCTCAAAGAAACTCTTAGGAAAATTCTCCACAGGTTGGACATTTCTTAGGATGACAACAGAAAAGGGAACTAGTCAGAATGGCTATGTGGCATCGTCAACTAGTTTGTAGAATGCTGGAGGCCCTAGTATTACCTAGTTCTCATCTCATGGGAAATGGGAGAGGCTGAAGCGGGCAGGCTTGCCCTGGTCCTGGACTACCTAGTGGCCCCACTAAAACTGGAAGGCTTTCCCGGGTCCCCAGACTCGCCTATGGCCTGGCTGAAGCCAGTGGTCATGTGCAGTCCACACAGGGACACCTCTTGAACACCTGGCTCTGGTGGCTGAGGGGACTGTGTTTCTGGGCCCCACAGGACTGAAACGAT
>NW_011888849.1:5308864-5311786 GCF_000151845.1 Pteropus vampyrus | reverse complement strand
ACTTGTCAGGAAGCCTCAGCCTGAGAGGCAGACTTCAGGTTTACTACATGTCTAGAGGCTACGGAGGAGTTCTCAGGAAATGTAGGTGGGGGAGTGCCATCTTTGCATTCGCCCTTGGCCTCACTACAGCTCACTGATTTCTTCCAGAAACGAGCTTATATACTCATCTGGAGCCCTAGTTTTTCGCAACCATCCCCAAAGGGACATTTCCAAATTGCCAGGTCTGAAGACCAGCAGGAGTCACTGCGGTTCCACAGGACTATGTGTATTTGCCCACTTTAAAAGTTGCTGTCTAAGGGTCTGGCTTCCAATCAGCCTGGCATCCAATCACTAGATGCTGACTGTTATGCCACGCTCTGGAACACTGCCAGGGCTTGGCACCACCTCAGCAACTAGAACCTACCAAGAACGAATCAGGCTACTTAGACAACTACAAAGGTGTCAGGAACAACAAAGAGCTGGGGCTTAGTTGAACGATAAGGCTCACTGCATTAGCAAGGCCACTCCTTTGTGACTGGGTGAGGTGGCTGTTTTACCTAATAGAAAGGATCCAACACAGAAAGACAAGCAAAATGAGGAAATAGAAGAATGTACCCTAAAGGAAAGAACATGATAAACCCCCAGAAAAATAACTTTAATGAAATGGAGATAAATAATTTACCTGATAAAGAGTTCAAAGTAATGGTCATAAATATGCTCACCGAACTCAGGAAAAGTATGGATGAACACAGTGAGTCTTCCTGGCACCCCTTAGCTCTCTTCCGTCATTAGTTCCATCCAACCTAAGAATCTGCAGTTGATCTGCCTTCAGGACAACTGCCTTGAACATTCCCTCCCTGTTGGTTATTTACCTCACTCACCTTGTTAGGTTAGAACTTCAGTTTTTAACTTGGAAGCATCCACATTTATATTCATATCCTGGCACCCCTGTATGTTCTGGTCATGATTTTCAGGGGGACATGAGGTTTTAGGGAAGAGCCTGTTTGCTGGCTTTTTTTCTGCTACCTTTCCCCAGACACGTTTAGGTTTGCCTGGCTTGTTAGGCAGCCCCAAAGATGGCACCAGTTTGATCAATGATGCTTCAGTAATGAAGAGCTTTGTTGGGGTACACCCCAGCATACTCCTGGTTTTTATGCCTTTGTGTGATCATTTCCCCTTGAGTGTGCACTAGACCTAGTGCCTCTAAAAAAATAATGGGATGTCATTCCTGAGACTCTCTCTTTCTCTCTCTCTCTTTCTCTCTCTATCTCTCTCCCTCTCTCTACCTCCCTCCCCCCTCCTTTTCCCCCTCTGGGATTTTTCGCTCTGGGAGTGCCAGCTACCATATTGTGTGCAGCCTGTGGAGAGGCTCAGGTGGCAAGGAAATAATATCTCCAGCCAACAGCCAGCAAGAACCTGAAGCTTGTTTTTAAGCACACGAATGAGCATAGAAATAGAACTTCCTCAGTTGAGCATTAAGATAACTGCAGTTTCCAGAAAACCTGTGAGAGACCCTGAGCCAAAAGCATCCAGATTCCTGACACATAGAAGTTATGAGAAAAGATTTTCATTTTAATTTGCTAAGGTTTGGGAATCACGGGTTATGTAGCAATCGATAACTAATACACCTAACAAACAAGTGAATGGAGCTGTAAGAAGTCCTGACAGGCCAAAATAATTGTGGGATACTGAGGGTTCTGCATTCATGGGAAGGGCCAAGAACTACATCATTCTATCGATCTAAATCTAAGGTTCACAGATGTTAAGCAACTTGTGAAACCAAAGCCCACAGACTTCACACATTTATGTTCTTGTGAATCTAGTAGGAAACAAGACCAAGAAGGTCAAATTGTATGAATTTGGAGCGGAAGCAGTTGATTTATTTTGTGATTTTTTCCCCCCATTAAGTAACTTGTGTTCCAGACACTGACATGGAAAATTGGTAGCATCTCTATGCAGGACAGAAGAATGGCAAAGTTGGGATGTTGAAAAGTCAGGGGGATGAGGCATCTAGCAAGGCAGTGAATGGTTGTTTTGTTGTTGCTGTTTTTTAGTTTCATTATTTATATCCTAGAAGTTTTCAAAAATAAACTTTGACATATTATAGAAATACGTGAGCATTTAATTCAGCATGAAAATGAAGTGAAGTGAGGACTTCTTTTCTACCCTACCTTTCATTGACTGCATTTTCTTTTTCCCACATTTCCTTGTCTACTGTTTTATATATGTGTGTGCATGTGTGTGTATAAGTGGTTACTTTTAAATACTTAAACACGTAATTAAATTTAGACTTTCAATAAAGTCTAAATGTAATCGGTCTTGCTATTCTCCAAACATAAAAGGTAAGACACTTAGTTTACATTTACTTCTCTCCACACTCTTCCTTTCAACTCCCATGTTACTACTCTGAAAATTTGGCTCCAGCTTGTTTCTAAACATATAATTTTTTAAACTTATTATTCATTTTGATTTAGCACCATATTTTTAATAATTTATTTGCTCACTGTGACTTTTTGCATCCTTCCTTTAGATTCACTCTTCTTTTTTTTTTTTTTGCTGGTGTATATCTAAGTGTAGTTCTTTCAGAAAGAATCTTTGGATAATAAACTTTCTAAGTATTTGTATATCTGAATGTGTGTTTATTTTGTCTTTACAATTGGATGATAATTTGTCTAGACATGGAATTCTGGGTCCAAAATTACTTCCCTTTAGCACATTGACTTCTGGCCTCTAGTGTTGCTAATAATCTCATTCTCATTCCTTGTGCATAACATGCCTTTTCCCTCTGATAGTTTTTAGCAGTCCATCCCTCTGATAGCTTTTAGAATGTTCTCTTTATCTCTGATGCTGTGGAATTTTACATGATATATCTAAAAGTATATCCTCAATTTATTCTGCTATACACTTAGTGGAAATTTTCCATTTGAGGACTCATTTTTTTTT
>NW_011888849.1:5284246-5308134 GCF_000151845.1 Pteropus vampyrus | reverse complement strand
TACAAAATCACGATAGCCAGGACTCTTAGCACCCACAAGTTTACAATCTGAAGCTTAAACAGCAACACAAAACCAGCTACAAAAGGTGAGAATAAACTCTGTCTTTAACATTTGAAATCCAAGATTAATAATCAGCTAATGTTGTAATTTGGATTGGGAAGAAATGTAGTCCACCTCCCTCCCCGCCCCACTTAGTTAATTATTCTTGTTTGAAACCTGAGTTCTGGGAGGGTTAAGTAATTTGAGTTTCTTGGGGCTACATTGCAAAGCCTCAAGTTTGTCTTATTGTTGCTCAATATGAAACAAAACAAAATATGAAACAACAAGTTCTAATTAGGCATAGTGAATATTTAGGCCCGCTAATGTGGAAGCATCCTATCACAGGCCAATTTCACAAAAATAAAATAAATGGTTGCTTTTTGATAATTTCATCATTGCTAATTATATTTCCTATTTCTCCTTATGCCCCCGAAGTGTATTTCACTCTATAAAGTTTGTTTTCTATATAGTTGATTAATTCCTTCTTTCAGAGAAAAGACATTTTGAAATAATCATTGATAAATTAAAATTTTGTCTGACAAATCGGAAATACCGCAGACAAGATGGAAAACCACTGTTTGCTCTGCCAGGAACTTCTTAGATCATGTGCTATTCGAGTAACTTACCTCCTGTATCTAAAAGAGGAATACATTTTGCTAACAATAAATTGGCAGTGTTTAATGACATCCTTAAGTACTTTTCGTTTTTGTTTTCCTATACGTCTTTTGGAAGAATTGTTCTGTCACTACATCGTGGCGGAGAAAATAAATTTATTAGGAAGCCCAGAGTTTGTTTCGCGTTATAACCAGAGCCACTATCAAAATATATTTGTTCACCAGAAAACCTGTCTTACAAGTAGATTTTCATTGTGGTTGAAAGAAACCTTTTTGCCAATGAATCAGAAGAAACATCTTCTAGATTCTGTTGGAACCAAAAATGCAACGTAAACACACAACGCAAAATACAGATGACGTATTATAGAATTGTACACTTGAAACCTATGTAATTTTATTAACCAATGTCACCCCAATAAATTTAATAAAATTTTAAAAAATTAAATTACTAATGCTATTTTGTCAGAAAAATTTTTGTGCAGTACAAATGATGGATATATGTTAACTATATTTATGTTTTTCATCTACTTAAGGAAACCACTATGCCAAAACAACCACGGGCCTTATGTCATGTCCAGGGTTAGAATGCATCTTTCAAAAGTTAAATTTGAAGCCTGAGAAAATCATACATACCCATTACCCAAATCTCTCCTTCTAGTTGGTGGAATGAATTGCTTCATTGAAACCTAACAGATCCCCTTGTTATACATTAGCTCTAAATGGTTAGTCAGTTTCAAAATTTTCCAAAAATGATCATAGAACTGACTCAGGCTTTCTAAGTATGTCAGGTTAGGGTCGTTTTGTGGTTTGGCTTACAAACCTGAGGTTATACCAGTCTTGACTACAACCACCAGTTTTGCCCTGGCAGATTTAATCGTTCGATTCAGTTTTTCAAATATGCACCAGGTACTGTACTAGAGGGAAAAGGGAGAGAGATGGTAGGAACAGTCTCTGCCCAAAGTCCACAGTAACTTCTCACAATACCTTGCTTAAAACAGTCTCCTTCTGATTTTGGAAATATGGTGGACCAGGCTAATGCCAGTAAAAAACCAAACATTCTAGTGTAAATTTCCCAATTACCATTTATACAGTATAGTTATATGAAGCTTTTCCTCTCTAAAATATGCAGGTAGAGAGGGGCAACATTATTTTTAAAATAAATAAACAAACAACCTATGGGATCACCATGAGAATCTCAGTAAACAATCATGTATGAGCATAGTGCTAGGCTGTTATTAAGCACATAATAATAATTGGTTGAATACTAGTCCAGTACCTTATATTCTATAGGCTATATCAATCAGCTATGGCTGTGTTACAAAATAGCAGTCATGCCTCCTTTTTACCTACCAGTTCAGAGTACATGTCACTTTCATGACAAGCAGTTTGGACGCCTTCCAACCCCCAAGGCTCTGTTCATCAGTCTCCACAGAAATCCTTTCCTTTCCGGATAAGAATGTCTTCTCCAGTACAAAATTCAGGTTTAAAACAATGACCATTTATTTTTGCTCAAGAGTCTACTAATTATTTGAATGGTTCTTCAAGTTGTGTCTGGACTCACTCATACATTTGCAGTCAGCTATGGTACATTTGTAGGCAGCTGTTCTGATTTTTGACTGGGTTTATTCATAGATTTGGGTTTCAGCAGCATGCCAATCCAGGATAGACCTGGCTGGAATGAATTAGCTCTGCTTCATGGGGTCTCTCATTCTTCAGCAAGTTAACCTGGGCTTGTTCACATGGCAGTCGCAGGGTTCCAGGAGATAGACTAGAAGCAGGCAAACCTCTTGAGGCCTAGGCTTGGAACAGGTGCATCATTACTCTCACCCCTTTCTAGTGTCTAGAGCATATCACAAGGCCAACTCATATTCAAGGGAATTGGAAAATAGACTATCTCTTAATGGGAGGAGCTACAAAGTCATATTGCAAAGTGCATGGATACACAGAAGGGAGGAAAATTGGGACCAGTTTTGCAATTAGGTTACTACGTAGGCCCTCAATTACTGTGAGAGAATGCACGAAAGTAAAGGAGTTCATTTATAAGCAGCTGAATAATGATGATGTATTTTGGGCTTCCATTTCATTTAAAGTTTAGGTTTGAAGTTTGAGTTCTTTGATTCTTTGGTGGCATGCAGTAGAAATTGTAGCTAATAATGTATGTATGTATGTATGTATGTATGTATGTACGTATGTATATGGGGAATATGGAATAGCTCACAGAATCTAAGGATGAGCTTCAGCAAGGACAGGAACTATGGACCACTCAGAATCTAAACAGCAAGAATTAATCCATTTGGGGATTCAAATTTTCTGGATAGAGAGTCCAATTGGCCTCTGGGTTAGGTGCCCAGACCTTTGTCAAGGGAGGGACAGGCACCTTGACTCTAAAGTCTCACCAAGATTGCAAGCAAAGAGGCCAGATAGTTCTCCAAATAAAAGGAATCTACTAACAGATGAGGAGAATCAGAGCAGACAGTTACAACAATGTCCTCTTCAAATTTTAAACTGCTTCATCCTAAAAAGGAAGATCTGATATTGCTTAAGTCTCCACTAGTGTGGGCATGAGGGAACCAACTGTCGTTTCTCTTCTTACCGCCCCTCCCAGTGAGTAAAAGCTGGAAAGTAACCAAAGACAAAGAATGCAGATCACGCAGAAAGGGAAGGTAAAATGGAGGTAGTTTTTCTCTATTTAGTTAATGGAAAATGACCACTCATTTCTTTAATTTAATTCTTTGTCTACCCTGGTCTGATCAAAGCATAGCCTATAGATAACAGCTTTTGCTCTGCTTCCAAGAACTTGGGAAACGTGGGGCCAAAGAGAAGACACATCTGTAGGAGTTGTGTAAGTTAGGAATGCTTCTGGCTACTGGTGAGTTTACCCATAGGACATTTATTGTTACTGAGCAGAAAGTCCCAAAGTAGGGGTCCCAGAATAAGCCCAAAATCTCACCAAAGTCCTCAGTGTGGCAACAGTGTTTCCTCATAGCTACAAGATGGCTGCTGCAGCTTGCAGCGTTATATCCTCACAACACAGAATCTCTAGGAGAAAGGAGAGAGGAAAGAGCAAAAACGGTTTTCCTTCGCTTGTCTCCCTCTGCCCAACATTCTTTAGTGTTATCCTTTAATACCCTTACATCTTATTGACCATCCTTAAGCCAACTGCTGTAGAAGGAATGTGATCACCATAATGAGCTTAGACCAATTTTAGTTCAATCTTTCAGGTTGCGCACGTTACCACTTGTATCTGATGTCTATGGTGCCCCACTCACATTGCTTTGACCTTGTCTCTAATTCTAGATGGGGCTGGGGTCAGGGCTGGCTTCATGGGGCATGAGACCTGTGTAGTTGTGTAGGGCTCCTCATTTGGACGGGCTGTATGTTTGGTTTAATGCTCTTCTGTTGCTCTCTTGAAATTCATTTTGCCCTGGGCCCTGCAAATTATCTAGCCAGTCCTGGCTGGGATGGGCAGTTCCACATAGACCTTGACTCAACTCTCCTTGACAGCCTCTTGCTTAATGCATACAACCTTGCTTTCTCTCCTAGGCTTCTCCAAAACTACAGGCACCAGTGGGTGTGTTCAATTAGTTGGCGGACATGGGTAGCTTGGAAAGGTGGGGAGGCTAACACCCCACTCTTTAACCAGTGCAGGACAGAACCAATGGAGAAATGCTCCTGCATCCCATTCTTCAAGGGGCATTCTACAAGTTGGTGGTAGACTCCAACTCCAACTCCACTGCCCACAGCAGTGATCTTGATAATGTACGTTTCGATTAGATTTTCTTCCTTCTCTGTCCCACTCTCCCCAAACCCTCTTTCCTAATCCCTGGCTCACCTTCCAAATAAACACCTGCACACTCATCTTGTGTCAGACTCTGCTTTCAGGAGTATCAAAGCCCAAACATCATCTGAAGAAAATCAGAGTTTCCTATCAAAAGTAAGGGTGTATGGCCATTTGCCTGTTGGTTAAGCAACAGTGTCAGCTATAGTACTTGTAGGATAATAAAGAGAAACTATCCAGATTCTATATCCCTGGCTTGCAAAAGAGAAATCTAACATTCACTGAGTACCTACTGTGTGCCAGATTCTGTGCTATTTTTAGGTTTCTTATTTCAGCCTCACAACAGCCCTATGCAATACTTATCATTATCTCCATTTTATAGAAGAGAATACCGAGGATCAGAGAAGTCGAGTGACACCCCCAAGGCCAGTAAGTAGAAGACTTGGAAATCAAACACAATAATCTAAGTGTTCTTCCTACAGTGTCACCCTGCTGAAAGGAACGACATTTGATCAATAGGCCAACTAGCTGGCACTGTGGGAGGCAGGTGTTGCCTCTGAGCTTTATGACCACTTATAAAGTATAAAGCACTTCCTGAAGAACAGCTAGTGGGCAGATATGCCAGCAAAGGGGCAGGCTTTCCTCTCAGCTTTTGGTTCTTCTATAAAAGTGTTCACAGCAGGGTTTTGGGAACAAACGGTTGGGGCCAGAACTTTGCTCATGTGGTTTTTAATTTTTTAATTTTATTTTTTTTTAAGCAATAACAACCGGGCAACTGTATTTTCCAAGCCTGGCTAGACAGATCATTCTATTTTGCTTTGTCACTTTCAAGGGAGTATCCTTCAAACTCAGTGCTGTGTAGCAGACTACATTTATAGAGTGTTCTGAATAATGAGGTCAGGCAAACATCTGAAGAGACAGATCACAGACTACAGGAACACCACTGTCTTTTTCCAGGGTAAGCTGGGAAAAGAAATTAGACGCTGGGCTAGACAACGTCTATGGCACCAGCTGAACTGGTAAAGTGTGCCAGTGCTTGGCTGGCAGTCAGGGACATGACTAAAGACAGAACTGTAACGTTATTATTCTTGAAGGATGTATTTTTGGTACATAGCATAAAAGGTGTGACCCTCTTCTGTGGAGCAAGACAAAATGGAAATTTGCTTAGTACCAAGTTGCTGTCACATGATGAAGGATTTGAGTTATTTAAAGTTCATAAATCATGTATATAACTTCAGAGAACTTTCCAGTAGAGACCCTGAGATTTGTTTTTATTTTAATCATATACACGAATGATCTCAATATTCTTAATATAAACTAGAATTTGATATGTCAGTACCTCTTGCTGATTTTTTTATGTCAATTTCCCTGAGTTTTTTTCCCCTGACTGTCATCTAACAAGACATGAAACAGTGGTCTCTAACCTTTGTTGATTGTGTCTCATCAATAATAACCCCTGTGCATTGATCTCAAATATATGTATATTTATGTATTTAGAAATTATATCCCTGTACTGCTGCATTGATAGCTTATGAACAAAATAAAACAGTCCAGAATTAAATTTTAAAGGATAAAATAAAGGTTTGATTATCTTAAAAGTACTTTTGAATTACTTTTTGAATAGTATAAAAACTACTAATTTTATTTAGTAATAGTATAAAAACCATCGCTAATGAGAACAATATGATTAAATATACTTTTTTCTTTTAAAAAAATGATTTGTGACTCTGTGACACTGCAATACAAAATTTAGGACTAGTTCAGTTTGTTACAATACTTGTCTTCTTTTAATCTTTTTAAAATTGAGATATATACTTTATATACCATAAAATTCACCCCTTTAAAGTATACAATTCAGTGTTTCTTAGTATATTCACAAAGTTGTGCGATCATTACCACTATCACTTTTAAGAATGTTTTCATCACCTCCAAAAGAAACCTCATACTTATAAGTAGTCACTCTCTTTTTCCTCTTCCTCTAGCCTCTGGCAACCGCTAGTCTGTTTTCTGTCTTGATGGAGTGGCCTATTCTGGACATTTCACATAATAGAATTGTATAATATGTGGCTTTCTGTGACTGGCTTCTTTCACTTAGCATAATGCTTTCAAGGTTCATCCATGTTGTAGCAGGTATCAGTATTTCATTCCTTTTGACGGCCAAATAATATTCTATTGCAGTGATCCCCAACATTTTTGACACCAGGGATCGATGTTCCTGTGAGAATCTAATGCCTGATGATCTGAGGTGCAGCTGAGGCGGTGATGCTAGCACTGGGGAGTGGATGCAAATACAGATGAAGCTTCACTCGCTCGCCTGCTGCTCACCTCCTGCTGTGCGGCCTGGTTTCTAACAAGCCACAGACCAGACCATGACCGAGGGATTGGGGAACCCCCTGTCTTATTGTATGGACATACCACTTTTCTTTACGTCCTTATCAGTTGATGAACATTTGGGCTGTTTCCACTTTTGGGCTATTATCAATACTACTGCTATAAAGATTTGTGTATAAGCTTTCGTTGTGGATATTTGTTTTCAATTCTCTTGGATAAATACTTAAGAGTGGAATTGCCAGTCTAACTTTGTTTAACCATTTGAGAAAATCCCAGACTGTATCCAAAGTGGCTACACCATTTTAAAATCCAACCAGTGCTAATATGAGGGTTCCAAATTCTCCATACCCTCATCAACATTTATTATTCTCCATCTTTTTATTATGGCCATCTTAGCGTACATGAGCAATATCTCATTGTAGTTTGATTTACATTTCCCTAATCACTAATGTTATTGAGCACCTTTACATGTGTTTATTGGTAATTTGTATATTTTCTTTGGAGAAATATCTATGCAAACGATTTGTTCATTTTTAAATTGAGTTATACAACTTTTTATTGTTGAGTAATAAGATTTCTTTGTATATTCAGGGCATTATACCCTTATTAGATACATGACTTACAAATATTTATTTTTATCCTGTGGGTTATCTTTCTACCTTCTGATAGTGGACTTTGCAGCACAGAAGATTTTATTTGGGGAAGTCAATTTATCTATTATTTTTCTTTGGTTGCTTGTGATTTTGGTGTCATATCTAAAAAAACCATTGCCTAATCCAAGGTCATGAAGCTTTATAACTATGTTTATTTTTAAGAGTTTTATAGTTTTAGCTCTTTCATTTAGGTCTTTGATCCATATTGACTTAATTTTTGTATGTGATGTGTGGTAGGGATTCAAGTTCATTCTTTGAATGTGGATAGCCAGTTGTCTCACCACATTTGTTGAAAATACTATTTTTGCTCCTGTTGAATTGTCATAGTACTCTTGTCAAAAATCAACTGACCATAAAAGTGTGAATTTACTTTGGGACTCTCAATTCTATTTCACTGATTTACATGTCTCAGTACTTAGTTTTTATTGTATGGCACAGCTGAAAAGATAACCTGACAAGATTTTTAAATCAAGTGGGAAAAAATGCATCATTGACTCCTTTCACTAATCATTTTCTGTCATGTCCACCAATTACGCCAATGTTTGGCTGAAAATCTGGCTAATGGGTTTCCATCTTTTCTGATGTCTGAGTTGTTCTGCAAACCAATAGCAAGGTATTGCATTCCTCCCCGCTACATACACACCCCATTTAACACATAGATACAGAACTCAATAAAACTCTTCATTTAGAAGATTTAAAATATAGGTTAGCAAAATTTTTTTTCATGTTTTCAAAAATGCAACCATGAGAGTTTTTAGAAGGTGTCATTAAACAGTTGTAATTTTAGCAACTAAAACTGTGGGACAATGAAAAAAAAATTTTCAAAGATTCATTTACAAAATGATCTTCTCATAGCTCAAGTTTGTTAGCTTGTTGTTTAAAGAGGACTTAAGTTTCTTATGTAAAGCATGTACTGGGAAGTGTGAGAAATCTCAGCTCTTCAATTTTGTCTTTATCCACTTGTGTTTACATTATTAGTATCCTCTTCAATCCATAGTTTCTTTGCAGTAAATATTTTTAAGTTATGTTTCCATTTAAAAGACTATGTTAGTTAAAACTACATAATATAACCTGTTGGGTTTTTTTCTTTTTATTAATTTCTTTGTCTACCTTTATTATTTCCTTCTTCCTACATTTTTTAAGGATAATTCTGGTATTCTTTTTCAAAACTCCTAAGTTGGATGTTATTAATTTTTAGGCTTTTTTTTCTCCCTAATGTGTTTAAATTTTTCTCTAAAAGCTACTTTAGTTACATCTACAAGTTTAGGTAATATTTTTATTATCATTGGCTTTGCAGAATTTTCTAAGTTCCATATAATGTCTTTACTGATCCATAAGCTATATGTGATTTTGAAATTCCTAATATATAGGGGGTCATTATTTTGTTTTTATTTATTTTTAAGTCATGCATTGTTGTCATAAAAAGTAATCTGCATACTAATGATTCTTGAACTTATTGAGACATATTCTGTAGCTAATAACTGGTAGATTTTTGTAAATCTTTGCCCAGAGTTAGTCAGACTGCAAAGTTTGAGGGCACAGCCTCCACATAAGACTACCTTTACATCTGATACCAACTATAAGGAGTTTCAGCCAACTACAATATTAAGAAGAACAGATCCCAAGATTGCCCTCACTACTGGCACCAACTATAACTTCAGGGTGTGCTGAAAACCACCTTGAGGTTTATAATTTGCCTGGAGGACTCGCAGAGCTCTTATACGCATGGTTATGAGTTATTACAAGGAAAGGATACAGCTTAAAATCAGCCAAAGGAAGAGACCTGTAGGCCAAAGTTTGTGTGTGTGTGTTGGCGGGGGTGGGGGGAGACTATCAAATGTAAAGCTTACATTGTTCTCTCCTGTGGAGTCACAGTATACATTACCATCCTGGCATCAATGTGAGACAATGTGCACAGTATTGCCAACCAGAGAGGCTCGCCTGAGCTTCAGTGTTCAGAGTTTTTTAAATTAAATTAATTTTTTTTAAAATTTAAAATGTTTGACATGTTGATTTAAAAAGTGTTCCGAGTTTGTATTGGGGCTCCATTAGGTAAACATGATTGAGTTATCAATTGCTTGCTCACATGTTTGAACTCAGTCTCCAGACTGACTTATATACTATGTAATCCAAAGTCCTCACTCTACAGTTTCTGTCAAACAGTGAAGTAAAGCTTAGGATTTAAGTGTTGGAATTTTCTTATTTATGGAAATCTCTCTTTAGCCATATGAATCCAACCCAAGTTTCCCTGGCTTGTGTCTCCTTCTCCCCAGTGGGCGAGGGCAGATCTCTCTTTTGTAGGCCTAATTGATAAGGAAATTGGATCTTTGTCAGGAAAGTGAGTCCCTGTCAAATTCTTTTTTGCTTCCTAGGAAACCAAATATGATACTTTCTCCTTTGGCCCTTTCCTTGAGCCTCAGTATTAATGATTTCTTCCTCTTTTTTGCTTCATAAAGTTTCATTGCTGGGTTATAGCACTTATTAAGTCTGTTTTTCTTCTCTTTGTTTGTTTACTCTTCACTAAACTGTGAGCTCCTATTTCATTCATCTTTGTGTCTCTGATACAGCCTAATCCAGAACAATAACTACTATATTGAATGAACTGGAGCTGTGAAATACAGATGACAAGCAGGAACAAGAAAAAGACAAAGCTGGTACAAATTTTATATAGACCCAGTCAATAGTATTTCTATAAAAATTTGGACTCTAACATAACACAGGGAAATTATCTTTAAATGCGTGACACAATTTAAAGAAATATTTTGGAAGAGGCAGAAGACTAAATTCTTGAGGTTCAACTCATAATTTCTGCAATCCATGTGTTTTTAAAATGTGTGTATATGTATGTTTACAGCTAGCAAAATTATGGAGTCATTTAAACTTACTTGCCATTCTAAAAAAGGAGACAATAAGTTCTATAATGTATGTTAAAACATACTTGCCATATATTGTGATCACTTCTAATTATTAAAGGATAATTATTTTTTAGTTGTCTAAGCGTTTAGAAAATACTGATCAAATATGTCTGACTACATATTCAGTTTGAAATATTATTACTAATACATTTGATTCTTAAATTTACACAAAGACAAATGTCATAGGATTTCACTCTCATGCAGTGCTCTCTACAGGGAGGTAGGTGCATATGCTGCAATGTGGATAGGAAAACTCTCAAGGAGAAATTCTGTAATGTAAGTGCCTGACATTAAGCTTTTTGATTGCGGTGTAAGTGTCTGACATTAAGCTTTTGATTGCAGTGTAAGTGTCTGACATTAAGCTTTTGATTGCCAAGGTGTTAATTTCAAAGTCATCCATCTCAAATAAACACATTGCCAGCTTTATGACACAGTTACTAGTAAAACAACTAGATAAGGAAACAGGTCCCCCACACCCATGCATGAATCTCTCCTTTTAGAAAGTCCTAGGTAACCTAGATAACTGACCACTTGAGCAACCCCCTCTTCTCCGGTCCCATATGCTAAGTCTCACTCTTAAGCTTTAAATTTTCCAGTAAAAAGTGAGTCCATGATACCCTAGGCACACCACCCTCAAACCCTTACAAAGGCAGAGCCTAGGTCTGCACTTCCTCCCTCCCTCTCTACCCACCTCCTGACTGCGTGGTCCTCGGGCATGCCATGTCTCGTATACCCTCTAGGACCTGTTAGTAACACATCTTGTTCTTCGAAGTTCGCTGGTTCTGCTGAGGTGTGTCCTGCAATCATAAAGAGAACCACAAAGATCGGTCCAGCTACTACACTGGACCAGGTGGTGGTTGGGGATGTGTCCATGGGGCTCGCCAAGAATAAATGTGTCCTGGGTGAGTGTCTCAGGCATTCCTAGGCCAGAGCATCACTATCAGGCTGAGACTGACACAACAACTTCATTTTAAGTAACTTTGGATGTTTCCAGGTACCAGAAGAAACAAATACAAACGTTTTCCTAGAAAACATGCCCTTAGATCAGGTCTTAGGCAACTCTCACAGAGAACACAACATACTTGAGCGTATAATATTAAAAAAGAAATTAAGGAACGTTCAAGAAAATAAGCTACCATGAATGAGAGACAGCAGAAACAACAAATGATAAAAGCAGCCTCATAAAGACTTCAGATATTAGAATCATTGGATAAAATGTTTAATATGCTGACAGAGATAGAAGAGGTCAAAAGAACAAGAAGATATAAAAATAACCAGGCAGTTATGAAAAAGAATCAAATGGGATTTCTAAAACTGAAAAATATAAAAATTGAAATAAAAAAGCAGGCGGAAGCATCAAAGAGCAGAGTAGCCATAAGTGGTGCTGAAACCAAAACCAGCCAAATGAACACAGGCCATTTCTTCAGGGCTTGCTATAGCAAGGGCATCAGCCATCATCGCTTGAGTGTGGCAGAGACTCAAAGGCAGGCGGGGAATGAATAAGCTGTACAGTGACAAAAAGGGAAGGATTTAGGTATTCTCTGATTAGAGATTATTGGTACAGAGAACCTAGATGTGGCTCAATAGAAGCGGTCGTTTTCTGTGACTGGTTTTGGAAGTATATTTGGCCTTCCTTGGTTGGTCCTCAGTTAGAAGCTAAAACAAAAAATCAGAAAGTTGGCAGTTACCAACCAGGTCTTGACTGTTCGGGGCCAATAGCTGCAGAGGTTGTCGTTTGGCTTCCTGGGCTTCTCATATGGGGGCGGGGGGCGGGGAGGAGGGACAGGGAAGGGGGCACATGGCAGGCCTGACAAGCTCAGTGACCAGAAGTAACCACGCAGGATGATCTGATTGCAAATTCCTAACTGGGCAAGTCATAGCAGGTAGCCAAGTCTATAGTTGCCTTAGCAAAGGTCAATCTTTACTTTAAGCGAGCCCTGTCCATTTTTCTCATGCATCTAGGATAACATACCTTTGAAATGTCAGAGTAATTTTCTTTTGTAGACCCCTTGAAGGCACAACCACAGGCACCAGAGCACACAAGACCACAGAACCCTCATTATTATCTCATTCCCTGCATGCCACCTCTATGTGATGTAAATGTTAATTACTAACTATCTTGCACCTACCAATGTAAAAGAAGTACATGTTTTTCCGTTTTGTAATTTATTCAGTCCTAGAGATTTTCTCACTTTGCTTTCTCTTGCCTTTTTAATCTACCACCAATAGATTTCATGCACCTTCTTTATGTTTGTATAAAAAGAACTAGAAAACTGCCATTCTCTGGAGCATTTTCTCAATCTGTTGAGATTTTACTTCTGGGAATCTCCTCAAAATTTGGCTCAGAAAACTTCTTGTAAAAATTTTCAATAGGGGGGGCGTTCTTTCCTTGACAGAGTTCAGTTATGATGTATGATGTAGCCATTGTACTTTGTATATTCAGTTTCTTTCTGTGAGAAATGATGAACTAGAAGATGATATGAAAAAAGTTGCAGCCCAGAGAGAAAAAAGGTAATATGTAGAAGAGAAAGGTTGAAATGTGGTAGATAACATAGAAGGACAAATTTAATGTCTTATCAGATTACTAGAATGAAATAAAGAAGAGAATGGGGCACAAGAAGTATTCAAAGAAATAAAGCTGAAACTTTGTCAGGATTCATGAATGATTCAGATTTATAATGTTCAATAAATCCCTAGCAACAGAAATACATGTGGATAAATATAAATAAACATTACCTGTACTAAATATAAATTAATGTGTTATTTTTGGAGTAAAAATAGTAAGAGGTAAATAAAAGGCTGGACAACAATAGTATGTAACCTAGAGACTATTTTGAGTCATACTTTTTAAAGAATAAAATATTGATTAAATTTATATTTTAAGTATGTATGTAAAAATTCTAAGGGAAACCACCAAAATAATAGAACTTAAATGTCTATGTTCCAAACTGATAAAAAGCAGAAAAATGGAATGAGAAAAACTTTAAATAATCCAAGAGAAGGAAAACGTGAACAAAAGCAAAACAAATAGAGAGTCTATACTATGTATAAATAATAACAGGGGAAAAATAAATCCAAATAAATCAGTAATTACAATAAAAATTAATGGCAGGAACTTTTTAGTTAAATGCTTTGGTTTTTTAGACTGTATAAAAAATGAAATCCAAACATGTGCTTTTTTCAAAAGCATAACAAAAAGAGCAGAATAGAAAAAAGTAGAAAGAAATAGAATGGATTAAAAAACAAACAAACAGGCAAATACTAACCAAAGGAAACCTAGGGTAGCTTTGTAAATGGCAGTCAAAACAGGATAAAATTTTAAAATATTGTCATTAAGTCATCATTTCATAATAAAATGTTAATTCACCAGAATGAAGGTTGCCTCAGCCTTCATAATGTCAATAATTTAGCCACTTGGTTAAAATGATTCCATTTTATATTTTCATTATATTTATTTTTACTCTTAGATCTAAGGATCTTTTTGAGTTATCTTTTCAGCTGTGACATACATTAAAGACCAAGTATTGAGACGTGGCGATCAATGAAATAGAATTGAGAGTCAAAAAAAGACCCATACATTTATGTCAGTGGATTTTTGACAAGGATGCCATGACAATTCAACAGGGGCAGGAATAGTATTTTCAGTAAATGTAGGGGAACAGCTGGCTATCCACATTCAAAGAATAAAGTTGAATCCCTACTACATACCATATACATAAATTAACTAAAAATAGATCAAAGATCTAAATGAAAGATCCAAAACTGTAAAACACAGATGTAAAGCTTTACAACCTTGGATTAGGCAATGGTTTTTTAGATATGACACCAAAAGCACAAGCAACCAAAGCAAGGGCTCTGGAATCAGATCTAGCTTTGAAACCTGCGCCACTTATTGGATTTATAATCTTAGTCATATTGCCTTCTCTCTTTAACTCAGTTTTATCATCTTTAAGGTGAAGATAATAACTTCCTTATACTGTATTATAAGAATTAATTAATGTTTTTAAAGCGTTTAGTGTAGTGCCTACACACAGTAGTCACTCAGTTATAATTATCATCATCATTGTTAATATTATAAGAAAAGACTGACAAAGAATAAAGTGTTCTAAGAGTGTGTTCTATACTCTAGGATATAACCCCTCTGGGCTTTCTGATTCTGAAGGAGCAATTTTTAACAACTCTAATTTGTAGTTAACTCATTACAATAGAACATACTTCTTGTCTGTAGCTACACAAATCCTGTCCTGTCTTTTAGAGATTCAATTGACTTTCTGCTCCATCCCTTGTGGAATAACCAGTTTGCTTTTATTTGCACATTCATTTCAATATTCCTGATCTATAGGCTAGAATGTACTTGCAATATGCAGGGCATATATATTTTGTACAAGTGTTTGTTGTACACTTTAAGTGGGTGAATTGTATGGTATGTGAATTATCTCTCGATAAAGGCATTACAAATCTCTCTCTCTTTTTTTTTTTTAAGTTGCCTATCACTATTCTGTTGGTTCTAAGTCCAGTCCGGTGTGATTCCATGAAAGAACCCAGATAGGAGCAATTCAGGCCACCCTTCTGGAACTGGAGCCAGGACACAAAAAGCTGGTGGGAGGACTCAATAGATATGAGTTGCAGAGACACTAGGGGCATCTGGTTGACTACAAAGGCATGGGGCAGAAGGTCACAGAACACTCCACAGAGGAGGAAATAAATACAAGGCCAAGTGGTTCCCAGTCCAGGTCCTCAAACAAAAGAGACTTAGAAAATTTCAAGCAAGTTACTTCAAAGTGCGGAGGCCTGAAGGGTCAGGGCTAAGGTAAAGACCTCTTTTGCTCCAGTGTAAGAGCAAGTACCACCACCAAGAAAATGTTTCTTTCAAAAACACTTGCCTTTAGTGTTAGTTGAGCTCAAATAGCATCATTCCTCCCCCATGGAATTTCTGTGAATGTATGCTAATTAAATTGAAAAGCTGAGTACAGCAAAATTTTAGAAAGATTTTTAAAGTCTGTGCTATAAAATCCTCATCTTTTCTAATTCTTTGAGTTGTTAACCTCTATACAGCTTTTTAGCTATATGCTCTAGGGTCTTTCACATCTGCAAATCCTCTTCCTAGATCTTTAACAAACACAATAAATAGATCAGATTTCCCTAGAAGATATTCTTCCTTGCTAGTGTTATTTTCTTTTCCAGGAAATCTTTTACATCTGTGTTGCAAAATAGCAGTCATACCTCCTTTTTACCTACCGGTTGAGAGTAAATGTTACTTTCATGACAAGCAGTTTGGACGCCTTCCAACCCCCAAGGCTCTGTTCATCAGTCTCTACAGAAATCCTTTCCTTTCCGGATAAGAGTGTCTTCTCTGGTACAAAATGGATTTTGCACTCTTTTGCCCTAACTGCCTTCTCCCACTACTCTCTAGAGGTCTAATTCTTCTAGCAAGGAGGTTGAATAACCATTTCTGACCTGCTACACACATCCTTTCCCACACCCGTGCTGGATTAATATTTCTCCTATTCCCTGCTTCCGTATCTTTGATGGTATTCTTGCCTGTACCTGGATTTCTTCTCAGTCACTTCCCTTCCCCTCATGTTACCTCAAAGAAAGAGGGTACCAATTTAATCACAAGGCCGAGTTAAAGTACTACCTCTTTGAAAGTGTGATTATAGCCATTTTTTTGCCTTTCTGAAGCTGCTAAGAAAAGAATCACAGGTTAGTCCACATGCTCTCAGCTGGCAGATAGACGTTGAAAGGGACTCAGCTTTGTATCCAGCCACCAGATGAACTTGGTGGCAAGCTACTAAAAAAAAAAAAAAGGCAGAGATTATACATGGAAGGGTGTAGGGAAAGAGAGGAAGAAAAAAAAAATACCACCTTTTCCAAGAAATGTGTTTTCAAAAATTCCTCCCAGTAGAACTGTCAAGGCCACGTATTGACTTTCACGAGCTCTATGCATTTTGCCTTAACGAGCCTTCTTCCACCAAAATGGATTCTCACGAGCTCTAACATTTTCTTTTTTTCTAGTATGGGGGAAAAAGTGAAACATCTCTTCAATCCTACATTCATTTGTTTTTCTTCTGATTTTAAAAGAAATTAAAACATTTTGGTGAGCCTCTAAAAGTATCGTCGGGGCCTAGGAATTGTGCCTAATGGGTAGTCGGCCCTGAGACTCTATCTTATAATGTAGCATATCTTAAAAGATAGTTTAGTATAATGGTTAAGAGTGGCAGTCCTGGAGCCAGGCTACCTGGGTTTGAATTCTGGCTCTGTCCTTCTCTAGCTGTATGACCTCAGGGGAGTTGTTTAATGTCAGTTTCCTCTTCTGAAAAATAGAGATAATACTATCACATAGTTATTAGGTTGTAGCTAAGATTAAATGGGCTAATATGTGTTAAGACCAGTGACTGGTACATACCACTATGTGCTTTAGCTATTGTCTATAATAGGTGCTTAATATATTAAATGAATATGAATATTCTTCTTATGCCAAAATGTTATTTTCAGCAACGCCAAACCACCTTAAAAAAAGTATGTTAAATCTGGACATAATTTCTATTTTTGAGAAAGAGGAAATGAAAACAAAACTTTCTAGGAGATGAGGCAAAATGTTAATAATACATGAATGTATCTTTTTCTAATTTTATCAAAATCACTAAACCCTTTTCAGCTGGAAGCATGTCAGAGGCCATCCAGCCCAGCCTTCTACCCAATGAAAAGACTCCTTTCTATGATACGGCTCTTTGAACACTTTCAGGAACATGGAGTTGAATCTTTCATCAAGCATCTTATTGTATCATTCAATCAGATCAAGTCTCGGAATATCTTCCATATACACTGGCTAAAATATTACCTCCCTGCAACTTCTATCCATTGATCCTGCTTCTGCCTCTTTGAAGCTACTTAGGACCAGGTCGTTCTCTTTCAGAAAAGCTCGAAAGTATTCTTAGATGGAGTTCAAGTATTCCTTTGTCTTCTGTATTCCAAGGTAGTTTCCATTGTTCTCATCCATGCTCTCAGAACCATTACTTACAAATTCTGACAACCTGATCTTTCTCCACTGAGCACAATCTAATGCCACCCTTAACATTTGGCTCCCCAAGGTGAACATGGCACCCCAGCTCTGCTCTGACCAGGCAGGGAGGGAACCCTGAGGCCATCACCTTCTTCATTCTGGTTGCCTTTCTATATTATTAGAAATATAAATTAAAATTTCTTGAAGTATTTTGGTAGTTGCATTTTACCGTTGGTTTATATTAAATTAGAGATTAAACTCTCTAGGTTCTTTTTATATTAAAAATTATCAAGCCAGGTTTTCTTCATCCTTTATAATCCATTTTATAAAACTGATTGGATGACTTTACCTTATTACGAATATTGCTCAGAATCAGCCTATTAAATCTTGATTTTCTTTTAGTAACACATTAGTTTTCACATCCAGCTTTTTATTTAAAAATTGATAAGCATACTTTTTCTGATTTCACGTAAGTTACTTATATAGATCTTGCGTAAGGCAAGATCAGACCACTCATTTAAGGGACTGCCTCTGACTTGACATATTTTTTGTAACACTTTTATAGTTACCCAATCAATTTCGAATATCCTAATTACCATTATTTAACTGAAATGTGTTCATCTTAGCTACAATGTGATCAGGAAAGACTTTGTAACAGGCCTATTCAAATCAACATTTAGTTTGTCTAGACCAGTAATTCACAAATCAGGGTGCCCTTCAGAATCACCTTCCTTAAGATTCTAAATTCTAAAGTCCTACCCCAGAGACTGAATTAATAGGTTCTATGTGAGTTCTGAGAATTGGCTATTTTTTAATTTTTAAAATTAATTAATTAATTTTTTTGTGGTGACATTGGTTAACGAAATCCAGTAAGTTTCAGTGAGCATTTTAACAGTAAAGCATATACATATATTTACACTGTGTCCACCTCCCAGTTAGATTTCTTTCTGTCACCATATATTTGACCCCTTTTACCCGTCTACCCCCCCCTTCCCCCCACCCTCTGGTAACCACTAGTCTATTGTCCATGTCCATGAGTCTCTGTATGTTTGTCCTATTTGTTTGTTGCTTTTAGGTTTACATCGCACATATAAGTGATATCCTGTGATTTTCAACTTTCTCTGTCTGGCTTATTTCACTTAGCGTGATTATCTTGAAGTCCATCCATGTTGTTGCAAATGGCTGTATTGAGTAATATTCCATTGTATAGATGTACCACAGCTTCTTTATCCAATCATCTATCATAGGACACTTCAGTTGCTTCCATGTCCTGGCCACTGTGAACAATGCTGCTATGAACATCGGTGTGCAAATATCTTTTGGGATATGGTTTTTCAAGTCTTTGGGGTAAATATCCAATAGAGGGATTACTGAATCATATGGTAGATCAGAATCGGTCATTTTAAAAATGACCAAGTCATTCTGCTATAGCTAGTACCTGGGAACCAAGTGGTCTTGCTAATCAAAGTACCATCTATAGATTGGCAACAGCAGAAGTACCTGGGAGCTGTTTGGAAAGGCAGAAACTCCTCTCCTACCTCAGACCTACTGAATCCAGAATCTACACTTGAACAAGATCACCAGGGGACCTGTAGGCATATTAAAGTTTGAAGAGCACTATCTTAGCCATTCCCACAAATTATCTCTAATTACTCAAGAAGAGGAAGGAGAAGAAAAGAGAGAGAGGAATGGGGAAAAAGAAGAGGAAAAGCTCTGCCTCCTGTATTTATTTGAAATTTGGACTTGGGAAAATTATTTCACCTCCCATTACCTCAATTCCTTTGTCTATCAAATGGGCATGGTAATCATGCCTACCTCACAAAGGTGTTACAAGGATTAAATGAGTCAATGCATGTGAAACACTGAGAACAATCTTTGCCTGGAGTAAACTCTCAGCGTATCTGTTCTGGGTCGAATTGTGTCCCTCCAAAAGATATACTAAAGTTCTAATCCTCGGTACCTGTGAATGTGATCTTATTTGGAAATAGAGTCTTTGCAGATATGATCAAGTTAAAATGAGGTCTTTAGGCCAGGCCCTAATCCAATATAAATGATGTCCTTTTAAGGACAGGAAAATGCTAAGTGAGGATACAAGGAGAAAGCCATGTGATGAGAGAGGCAGAGATTGAAGTTATATAGCTGCAAGCCAAGGACCACCAAGGATTGACAGGTACCATCAGAACCTAGGAAGAGACAAGGGAGGATCCCCTACAGAAGAAACATGGTCCTCCTGACACCTCGATTTCAGACTTGCAGCTTCCAGAACTGTGAAAAGAAATTTCTGTTATTTTAAGCCACCTAGGTTGTGGGATTTTGTTACAGCAGCCTTAGGAAATTAATACAGTACAAGCATACCTCAGAGATGTTGCGGGTTTAGTTCCAGACCACTGTAATAAAGTGAGTATTGCAATAAAGTGAGTCATAATCTTTCTGCTAGTGGAGGGTCTTGCTTTGTAATTTGTAAAAAATGCAACATCTGTGAAATGCAATAGAGCGAAGTGCAATGAAGCAAGATCTGCCAGTGTCTTAGGTGTAATTATTATGATTGTTACTATTATTACTATGATGTGTCAGCACTGGGCTGAGCCCTGGGGAGACTGTGGTGAATAAGACCCACTCTCTGCCCAGATTATAGCCTGGAGCTAGCTGTGCCCAGAGGGTAGGGATAAATGGTATTATTTCCCTCAGATGGGCCATTCAGAGGAAGACCACATGAGAGAGCAGGTGGGAAGGCACTAAGCAGTCTTGAGGGTCCAAAAAGACTTCCCAGGGGGGATGTGATCTCTGCTGAGGAACTGGTAAGGTCAGGTGGGTAAGAAGGTTCATATACTGTTCCAGGCAGAGGGACAGTATTTAAAGCCCCCTGAGATAAAAGAGAAAACCAGTAACATCTCTGAAATCACATCTGCCATTTCTTTCAGCCTGTGGTTTGTAGGTTGTCTGGAGATGAGAGAATGAGTTCCTTTAAATAGCCAAGTGTCCTCACTTTTCCTGACCACCTGGAGCATCATGTCCCTTCTTTATAGTGAGCACTCTTCACACTTCATTCGAAGACTCTTGTTGGAAAGAAGACAGCAAAATGGCACTTGAGTGATTCTGTCACTGCCCACCCTCTTTAGCCCTTCCTTGTTCTCTCTCTTGTTCCAGCATTGTGCTGACATGATCCTTCTGTCCACTTTAGTATTTCCACACAATCTGGGTTATAGTGTACCTGATATTTTTCAGATGAGGGTATGTCAGTTCTTGGATTTGTCCTTAATTAAGCAGCACATCTCACCTCTTCTACGTTTCTGTAATGCATGTTCTTTCAAATATATTTCTTCATCAGAAAGCTACCAATGTGGCCATTTTTTTTCCTTTAGGACTATGAAGAAAATTGTTTTTATTCTTATTGAACTTATTTGCAGTTTTTAATATTTTCATTTTTAGAACCTTCTATCCCCATTAAACATATAAATCTCTTTAGAGACTTCTAGCCATGGATTCATATATGTCTTCTGTATTAATTTTTAAAGTTTGTTTTTCTAAAGTTGGAGATATATTTGTTCATCCATTAATTAATATTTATCGAACATCTACTAAGTAACAGGCATATAGGCCACTGAACAAAACAAGGATACATGTCCTTGTAGAGTTTGCTGTCCAGTGAAGATTTGTGTCTGATTAAGTTATACATTCTGTTTGGTTTTTGTTTTGTTTTTGTTTTTAATATTATGAACCCTAAGATGACACAGAGTCACTGTCAGAATCCTGACAGCAGAGAAATATAATAATTAAGTGTTATTATGGAGAAAATTCTGACAAAGGGACTATTTACAAAGTTGTGAGCAAAGTTAAGAGAAGCCGAGAGCTAGCAACAACAGGATGCTGTTACCACTCCTGTGTCTAGAGATCAAGGAGAGAGCTGTAGCTGAAGGTCAGGGTCAGCCAGCAGGAATGATGGCAGCCAGTACCAACTCACAGCGGGGCAGGGAGGGAGCAAAAGCAATAAGTACCTGTGATGGTTAATTTTATGTGTCAACTTGGCTAGCCATAGCACCCAGTTTTTAGTCAAACAGTAGTCTTGATGTTGCTATGAAGGTACTAACATTTAATCAGGAGTCTTTAAATAAAGCAGATTACTCCCATAATGTGGGTGGGCCTTATCCAATCAGTTGAAGGCATTAATAATAGGAAAAAAAGACTGTGATCTCCTAAGGAGAAAGGTATTCTGCCTCCAGACTGCCTTCGGACTCAAGGTTGCAACAACTCTTCCCTGGTCTCCAGCCTGCTGGCCTATTCTGCAAATTTTGGACTTGCCAGCCCCCAGAATTGCATGAGGCTATTCCTTAAAATCTTTCTCTTGCGTGCGTGCGTGCGTGTGTGTGTGTGTGTGTGTGTGTGTGTGGTGCAAATATATATACACACATACATATATGTACATATGTAGACCTGCATACATATAATTACATACATACATACATTTATGTATATATAACTACATATACACACATATCCTATTGCTCTGTCTCTCTGAAGAACCCTGAATAACACAACTCCTAACTGTTCCTCCTATGCTTTGGCTTCCTGCCAGTGCCTGCCAAATGCAAGCAAGCTGGGGAAAGGGGAGCCCATGGATACTGTCTGCAGAGATCAGCTTCCTGGGGCACGAGTAAGGAGGAGAGGGAGGATCTGGAGGGGCAAATCAAGACTATCCAACAGCGACAGTTACTTTCCCGCAGAGAGGCATTTTAAAATACAAATCTGGCCGTGCTACTAATGGCTTAAGGCCTTTCACTGGCTCCCCATCACTGTTGGAGCAAAGATGAGGCTCTTGGTCCACATGGCTGGCTGCATCTTTTGTAACCTAAGTCCTCCTTTTCACATCAGCCTCGCCTCCTGTCTCTCCCCACCATCCACTTAATGTTTCCCTGAAGCACTTGTGATTCCCTACACCAAGCAAGTTTGTTCATGCTGCTGTGCCTCTCTATACACACCTCTCCATCTGCCTGGGCTGCCCTTTGTCCCCCATCCACTTGCAAAGTCTCGCTTATCCTGCCAAATCCAGCTCACATGTCACATGCCTTATGAAGTCTGTGAAGTCTCTTCTATTTGCTCAGGCCCCGAGTTCCCCCAGCATTCTTCATTGTTACCTCTGTGTGACACAGAATTCACCAATTACATAGAATTAAGTTATTTATTATAGAGGTCTGTCTTCTCTACTGCACTGTCAGCTCCATGAGGACAGTGATGGGTGTGATCTCTCTCCATATCTCAGCATCCAGCTCAAAGCCTGAACCCACAAGAAGTGATGAGCACAAGCGATCCATGAAAGAAGTTCTCAGGCTTCTCATTGAGACGTAGATGGACACTCTTTTTAGGACAGTTTCAAATGGCAACTCTAGTTTTTTAAAACCCATACATTCTGAATGTATCTGCATTTCTACACATCAAACATATTCAGACAGGCTAGGAAATGTACTGGAGATTTATTTATTGGCAAGTATGTGATGTCAACCTCACTCATACCAACTACCCACAGTGTGTAATGAAACACACTGAGCGACATTCTTCAGTGGCTTCTGGCAGAGTGAAATGCATAAAAAGCAATTTAACAGTTGGACAAGGCTCTCTTGGTTCATCTCGTCCTGAGGTCTCAGCACCAAGTCAAGCTGTTCTAAAGCCCTTTTCAAAATTGTTTTGTCAGTTGTATACTAGAGATTCATTTCACGAAGTTCTGTTAATGGAAGGATTGCACTTGACACACAGATTTCTGTGTGTGTTGAGGGAGCGTGAGGGGAAACCATAAACGTGTTTATTTAGTCCAATTTTTTTAGTACAATCCTTATTCATGTTCCCTTGAAATAAACTATAATGTCCAATTTCAAATCGGTTTCTCTCTAAGCATAATATGGAATTCTGCACTGCCAGGAAATACTGAAAGGCTGTATTTCAAGCTGAAGTTCATTGCAGATGCCTTTCCGTTCACCACGAATGAGCCTCTTTTTGATTGCTTAGGAAGGCAGGGATCAAGAACAGAATGGCTAATATAGTCGTCCCCCCTTGTCCCCAGGGGATATGTTCCAAGACCCCCAGTAGATGCCTGAAACCTCAGATAGTATTGCATCCTATACATACTGTTTTTACCTACATATTCATATCTATGACAAACTTTCATTTATAAATTAGACACAACAAGAGATTAACAACAATAACTAATAATAAGATAGAACAGTATAAAAATATATTGTAATAAAAATTATGTGAATGTAGTCTCTTTCAAAATGTTTTATTGTACTGTATTCACCCTTCTTGTGGTGATGTGAGATGATACAGTCAATGCTTGTGTGATGAGATGAAGTGAGGTGAAAGAGACATTATTAGGTAAAATAAAGGTTACTTAAACACAAACATTGCGATACAGCAATAGTGAATCCAAAAGCCGAGACAGCTACTAGGTGACTAATAGGCAGAGAGTGTATACAGACAGCATAGATAAATTAGACAAAAGGATGATTCATGTCCTGGGCAAGACGGAGCAGGACTGCTCGAGATCTCATCACACTACTCAGAAGA
>NW_011888849.1:5280475-5282846 GCF_000151845.1 Pteropus vampyrus | reverse complement strand
TTATTGACCAAAATTGTAACAGTAGATATCTTTGGTTGATGAGTGACTATTATGGATGACTTTTATGTTATTCTTTATGTTATTCTTTGGCCTTTCAAATATTTTCTGAATTTCCTACAATGAATATGTATAATTTTTTCTTATCAGGAAAAAAATGCTATTTAAAAATTGCTTTTATGCTAGAGGGTGGAGTACAGATCAGAACCATTTGTAGCTACTTTGCATCTCTTGGAAGAGTCTGGGCTTCAGAATCTCTATATGAATGGGAGGATTATTTCAGATAACTTCTAAGATCCTTTACAACTCTAAAATGTCTTACCATGTTATCTGAGCTTTTCCTGTTCCCACTGCACCAGGTACATACCTTGTCATAGCACCCATCATAAGGTAACTAATTCTCAGTTATGTGTCTGCCTCTCCCCAAAGGACTGCAGTGCCTTAGAGGAAGGAACAATCTTTTATCTCCTATGTTTGTCAGGAGCATTCTGGTTTCAGTTGACAAATATATTCCTCAAACTTACTTAAGGAAAAAAAAGAAAAGAAATTATAATTAGTTATAGCACTAAAAAGTCCAGGGGTAGATCTATTTCAGGTATAGCTGGATCCAATATTCAAATGACGGTACCCAGAATCTGTCTCTCTCAGTTGTTTCTATTGGCCTCCTTGTGAGGCCACTGACAGCCCCTCACATGATCACAGCTTCGTCTTCTCGATAGTTCCGCAGGAGTCCCAGACTGCTGCTGTTCTTTAGTCCCATGCACAACACTGTGGCCAGGAGCTTAGAATATACCGAGTACCCCTCCTGTCATTGTGCTTGCTGGTGGTGGTCAGGTGGGGGGAGGGACAGGGTGCAAGGGTAGACTCACCTGAAGGAATCAAATGAACCAAAAGTAGGGAGTGAGTGGTTTCCAAAGGGAAATCAAGATGTTATCACCAGGACAGGGGAAAATGGATTCTGGGCAAGGAAAAAAGACAGCTGTACCTCTAACATTTTACATTGTACCTTACCGTCAAGTGAGTAAGGCCTCAGTAAAGCTTGTAGAATGAAGGATTGATGTAATCTGTCACTTATTTTTCCCCATAGAGAAAAATCTCACCTAATTCTAATCACCCAGGCACCCTCTTGACTCATGTTTTCTCTGACTGTAAATTCTGGCTTCCGCAGTTTTTCTAATAATTGCCTTAAACTTAGCTACTAATAGAAATTTGAAACTGTTTTTATGAAGTCATTTTCCTCTTCAGCCTTTATTACACATTCATTTTCTTAGGGTCAAGTGAAAATTTCTATTAGATGAATATAAAATGAGCATCACTATTGTAACTCCAGGCACTACCATTAACTGATTTATACTTTGTCTTTGAAAGACTATTAGAACACTTCTTTCAACAGCATGTGGGAAGTAGTCCAACTCAAATATGGACTACTTTACTTAATCATTTGCCAGAAAAGGAAAGAAAAAACAAAGAGCAGTAGGAAATTCTGTTATTCACTCTCTGATTTAATACAGGTGAGATGCAGGGTTTTTCAGTTTCCTAGTGATTAGACTTCCATATTATTATTATTTTTAAGTTTAATACAAACATGTGTTTAAAAAAAATTCAAACAAGCACAAAAGAACATGCAATGAAAAACAAGCCTTCCTTCAATCCCTGATTTCCTTTCACAGAGCAGCTGCTAATACTTAATATACCTTTCCAGAGATATGCAATACAAATACAAGCTTATCTATATGTACTTACCTCGACAGTTCTCCTCTCCCTTTTTGCAAACAGTAAGATTGATGTTCTTGTTATGCTTCTTGTTGTTTTTTTTTTTCACTTAATATGTCTCAGAGGGAGTGCCATGTTAGAACAGATAGCTCTATCTTGTTCTTTTTAATAACTGCTTAGTATTCTAATATAAGGATATACCGTCATTTTTTTAACCACTCCTTTACAGATGGTCACTTAAATTGTTAGTTTTTTTGCTACCTCACCAATAAGGAATTTCTGCTTCAGCTAATACAGTTGTTGCCTTTATTTAAAAGGTATCACGGGGGAATATCCTAAAGAGTAAATAAAAATAAAAATAACAAAAAAATCTAAAACGATGGCATTGGCAAGATACTACTTTGTAGTGCCAAGTAAAGTTCTAAATGCCTTAGTTGTCCCGGTAAATGGTACCTTTGTCCTTGCACTCTATTCCTATCTATTCTTGTTGGATAACAAGGAGAGGGGTATTATAGTCTTAGGTCATTACAAACCTCAAGTTTTGGAACCCTGCTACTCCCCAGACTAGACCCTGACACTCTAGATCCAACCAGATTGAACTGACCTGTTCTGCTGGGCACCCAGCTGACCTCTGACATGCCAATTGTGATTCGTGTATGAA
>NW_011888849.1:5276436-5279670 GCF_000151845.1 Pteropus vampyrus | reverse complement strand
ATAAGGATATACCGTCATTTTTTTAACCACTCCTTTACAGATGGTCACTTAAATTGTTAGTTTTTTTGCTACCTCACCAATAAGGAATTTCTGCTCTATCTTGTTCTTTTTAATAACTGCTTAGTATTCTAATATAAGGATATACCGTCATTTTTTTAACCACTCCTTTACAGATGGGCACTTAAATTGTTAGTTTTTTTGCTACCTCACCAATAAGGAATTTCTGCTTCAGCTAATACAGTTGTTGTCTTTATTTAAAAGGTATCACGGGGGAATATCCTAAAGAGTAAATAAAAATAAAAATAACAAAGAAATCTAAAACGATGGCATTGGCAAGATACTACTTTGTAGTGCCAAGTAAAGTTCTAAATGCCTTAGTTGTCTCGGTAAATGGTACCTTTGTCCTTGCACTCTATTCCTACCTATTCTTGTTGGATAACAAGGAGAGGGGTATTATAGTCTTAGGTCATTACAAACCTCAAGTTTTGGAACCCTGCTACTCGCCAGACCAGACCCTGACACTCTAGATCCAACCAGATTGAACTGACCTGTTCTGCTGGGCACCCAGCTGACCTCTGACATGCCAATTGTGATTCGTGTATGAAATAATGGGCCCAGTGGGGCAGACCTGGGCAGAACTTCCGGAACAGTGCCCATGGGAAGGTCATCAAAATTGGACTACTTCTAGAGTTGCGAACTGGGCTCTGAACTCTTGACACACTACTCTTCCCTTGAGAGTGGAAACTTGGGAGCTGCCACCTCAATCAAAAAAAAGATTTTGGAGGCTTACACCTCTTCTTGGATGTCTGAAGTTCTTTCTCCTGAAGGCTTACTCAGCCCTCTGCTAAGTGGTTTATCTACTTCACGGTGGAGTCACATCATGTGCACATTTACCTTGCAAGAATTCTGTTATGTGTCCTTAGCAAAAAGAGAAAGGGAATTTAAATAACGCAGGGAACATACTCATCTGGTATGGCCCTGCTAGCCTACCAGATGAGTATGCTCCCAGAAGTGCCAGAAGGCACAGTTGTGTCTGAAACCAGAAACATAAGTTTACCGAAAACTTTAAAAGACTTTGTGAGCCACTGTAAGGGTTTGATCCAAAAAGCGAGACCTTATTCCCCATGGCTGGTGTAAGAGTGCTGATAGAAGAAAGTGAGGGATTCATTGAGGGTAATTAATGAAGAGTTAGAGAATCTGGTGAAATTCTCTTCAACACTGATCACACTAAATCATGTACTGGAACTACACTTGGTTTTGTATTTGAAGGATTTTCAAGGTTACCGTTGACCAGATATGAACTGCATCCTTAATGCAGTTGAACTTAAACTATGTTAGATATGGCCCCACCGTATCTCATCTGACTTCTCTGAGGCTCACAGAGATAAAGTAGCATGCCAGGATTCACAGGCCAAAATATAAGTGGCAGGGCCTGAATTCAAACTCATGCTGCCAGCGAGGCCTAAATATGTAGCCTCTGCTCTTTATTGCATCCTCATTTATAAATCTATTGCCTATGTAACTGGGAGAATGAGAATGGCTCTGGGTTGACAAACCAACAGGGGTTACCCAGGACTAAAGGGTTTCCCTGGACTTTCACTTTTAAAATTAGTAGCCAGTCACTCTATTCAGGATTTGAAAGGCCCTCAGTCATATGATGTATCCATTCTATTTCATTGATCTTTCTATTTGGAATGCTTTCTCTGATATTCTGTTTTGAGTCATAGGCTCAAGAATAATTCCTTGAAGTTTCAAATGGGGCCTTTGGATAAGGCTAGTCTATTAGACCTAAGAGAAGTATATTGACAATGGACTTTAAATTCTCTATTTGAATCTTTAGTGAAGTCTCGAGCTCTATTAAAATCAATACTTTAGTAATGCAAGTAATCACTGGCTGATTTATGTGCTTTATAAATCTGTTTTCATGATTTGCTAGAGGTCATCTGTTATAACAGGGTGAACAAAGCCAGAGATAGAAAGTCATGTTGCAATACCTTTTCCCATGAGAGAGGAAACCAAAGCAAACAAGAAATATGTGATAGATAGGAAGTTCTCTAACAAAGCTGTACGAATAGCCAATAAACTTATGAAAAGATGTTCAATATCATCAGCCATCAGGGAAATGCAAAGCAAAACCACAATGTGATACCACTTCATACCCACTAGGATGGCTGTAATAAAAATTTACAATAATAATAAGTGTTGACAAAGATGTTGAGGATTGGAACCTTCATACATTGCTGGTCGGAATGTAAAACAAGGCAGTCACTTCAGAAAACAGTTTAGCAGTTTCTTAAATTGTTAAACATAGAGTTAGCAAATGACCCAGAAGTTCCACAGCTAGTACATACCCAAGAGAAATGGAAACATATGTCTACAGAAAAACTCGCACATGAATGTTTATAGCAGCACTATTCACAATAGCCAAAAAGTAGAAAAAAAACAAATGTCCATCAAAAATGGATAAAGAAAATGTGGTATTTCTATTCAATGGAATATTATCGGCTACAAAAAGAAATAAAGTACTGATGCATGCTACAGTATGGATGAACCTTAAATATTGTGCTAAGTGAAAGAAGCCAGACACAAAAGGCCACACATGTTATATGATTCATTCATATTAAATATCCAGAATAGGCAAATCTGTACAGACAGAAAGTAGATTAGTGGTCACCAGGGGCTGAAGGATGGGAGAATTGTGGAGTAATGGCCAAGGAGTGTGGGGTTTCTTTGGGGAGTAATGAAAATATTCTAACTTTGATTTTGATGATAGATGTACAAGACAATTCTGTGGATACACTAAAACCCAACAAACTGTACACTTTGAATGGATGAATTTTATGGTATGTGAATTATATTTCAATAAAGCTTTTAAAAAAGAAAAGAAAGAAGAGATCGCTCTATGCCTTGCTTTTTTTCTCACAGCACAGCCAAGACCATGTTGCAAACAACTTGACTCAATGAAGTTACATGAGACTCAAGCTTAGCAAGTCCCCATCTCATCAGTTCCCCCTTTCTGTCAGCTAGGGGAGTTCTAGCGATTCGAAGTCCCTTTTACTGTGGAGTAAAAGTAAATGATCTGATCACCTATCGTCCTATCACGGAGGCTAAAAAGGGCTTGTGTCTACTGAGCTTTTACCATTTTCCAGAGTTTTGGTTGGCTCTATAGGACTCTACTTAAAGAACTATCCCATTCAGTAAGAAAGAGAGTTTATTTATGATTTTAAAATAATG
>NW_011888849.1:5272327-5276386 GCF_000151845.1 Pteropus vampyrus | reverse complement strand
CTCTGCTCTTTATTGCATCCTCATTTATAAATCTATTGCCTATGTAACTGGGAGAATGAGAATGGCTCTGGGTTGACAAACCAACAGGGGTTACCCAGGACTAAAGGGTTTCCCTGGACTTTCACTTTTAAAATTAGTAGCCAGTCACTCTATTCAGGATTTGAAAGGCCCTCAGTCATATGATGTATCCATTCTATTTCATTGATCTTTCTATTTGGAATGCTTTCTCTGATATTCTGTTTTGAGTCATAGGCTCAAGAATAATTCCTTGAAGTTTCAAATGGGGCCTTTGGATAAGGCTAGTCTATTAGACCTAAGAGAAGTATATTGACAATGGACTTTAAATTCTCTATTTGAATCTTTAGTGAAGTCTCGAGCTCTATTAAAATCAATACTTTAGTAATGCAAGTAATCACTGGCTGATTTATGTGCTTTATAAATCTGTTTTCATGATTTGCTAGAGGTCATCTGTTATAACAGGGTGAACAAAGCCAGAGATAGAAAGTCATGTTGCAATACCTTTTCCCATGAGAGAGGAAACCAAAGCAAACAAGAAATATGTGATAGATAGGAAGTTCTCTAACAAAGCTGTACGAATAGCCAATAAACTTATGAAAAGATGTTCAATATCATCAGCCATCAGGGAAATGCAAAGCAAAACCACAATGTGATACCACTTCATACCCACTAGGATGGCTGTAATAAAAATTTACAATAATAATAAGTGTTGACAAAGATGTTGAGGATTGGAACCTTCATACATTGCTGGTCGGAATGTAAAACAAGGCAGTCACTTCAGAAAACAGTTTAGCAGTTTCTTAAATTGTTAAACATAGAGTTAGCAAATGACCCAGAAGTTCCACAGCTAGTACATACCCAAGAGAAATGGAAACATATGTCTACAGAAAAACTCGCACATGAATGTTTATAGCAGCACTATTCACAATAGCCAAAAAGTAGAAAAAAAACAAATGTCCATCAAAAATGGATAAAGAAAATGTGGTATTTCTATTCAATGGAATATTATCGGCTACAAAAAGAAATAAAGTACTGATGCATGCTACAGTATGGATGAACCTTAAATATTGTGCTAAGTGAAAGAAGCCAGACACAAAAGGCCACACATGTTATATGATTCATTCATATTAAATATCCAGAATAGGCAAATCTGTACAGACAGAAAGTAGATTAGTGGTCACCAGGGGCTGAAGGATGGGAGAATTGTGGAGTAATGGCCAAGGAGTGTGGGGTTTCTTTGGGGAGTAATGAAAATATTCTAACTTTGATTTTGATGATAGATGTACAAGACAATTCTGTGGATACACTAAAACCCAACAAACTGTACACTTTGAATGGATGAATTTTATGGTATGTGAATTATATTTCAATAAAGCTTTTAAAAAAGAAAAGAAAGAAGAGATCGCTCTATGCCTTGCTTTTTTTCTCACAGCACAGCCAAGACCATGTTGCAAACAACTTGACTCAATGAAGTTACATGAGACTCAAGCTTAGCAAGTCCCCATCTCATCAGTTCCCCCTTTCTGTCAGCTAGGGGAGTTCTAGCGATTCGAAGTCCCTTTTACTGTGGAGTAAAAGTAAATGATCTGATCACCTATCGTCCTATCACGGAGGCTAAAAAGGGCTTGTGTCTACTGAGCTTTTACCATTTTCCAGAGTTTTGGTTGGCTCTATAGGACTCTACTTAAAGAACTATCCCATTCAGTAAGAAAGAGAGTTTATTTATGATTTTAAAATAATGCTTAGTCTTTTTCCTATGCTCAGAAAGCTAGCAAGGAGAGAAGTCTGGTCAATAAAATGCTCTGGTGCCTGCTTGTTTATAGAAGTCAAGCTCCTTCCTTTGGACTCAACTGGTATAAAATTTCTGATTATTCAGTCTGGACAGGACTCAAGATATAACTGCAAAGACACTATCTCCAATAAAAGGTGTGCTAAGCAACTTGACATTATGAATACATTTTCATGGACTCATTAAACTTACTTAAGAGAATGAGTTATTTTTAAAGTTCACCAGATGAACATGTATGAACAAAGCTTATAAGTACAACTTCCCCTTCCCTAGCAAGGTCTCTGTCTGGAAACATAGTTCAGGAGCTGGGAGTTAGTTCTTATTGTTAGAAACATATGAAAAAAAATATATATATATAAAATAATTTCTTTTAAAGCATTAATATATATTGATATAGTCTAAAAACCATTTAAGCTCCTCTTTTCACTTCTACAGAATGACTTTTCAAATGCAAAGTAACGAACATTATTCTGTTTAATATGTTTAAAAAATATTACATACACAGGTACAGGAGGGGTTACATGTGTGGTCATTACAAACATGGACTGTGGAGCCAGACTCTTCGGGTTTGAATCCTGGCTTTGCTATTTACTTAGGTAGTTAACTTCTTTGTGCCTCATTTCCTCTTCTATAAAAATGAACAGAACAATATTACTTGCTTCATAGGTTGTTGTGAAGGTTAAGTAAGTTAATATATGTAAGGCACTTAGAGTAGTGTTAAGTGCTGTGTGTATTAGCTTTATTGTCACAACTTAGCCAACTAGGCATTGGGCCTAAAACAACAAATTAATCTTAGCAACTCAATCTCACTTTGTCGTGCTACCTTGGAAGTTTGTATTTGTAAAAGAACCCAAGTAGGACATGGATAGATTAAGCTAATGTTTTCTCAGCAGAATTCTAATTTGAAGAAAGGTGTCCATGGCTAAGTGGATTAAGGAATAGAATTGATAATTAGGACTAAGTTTGAGAATATTTTTTTGGCTGGGAAAAGTTTACAGAATCCCACAGATGATTTTTTTCCAAACTTACTAGAAAAGAGCACTATATATTAGTTTGAGAGAACCTCAAGATCCCATTATTTCTGAGGATGTTCATATTTTGTGTGAATCTACTACTACCTAAGTCAACATTGCCAGGCTTGTCATGTGACAAGTGAATTAAAATAATTGCTTCTCATTAGAATATCTTTTTAAGGTTTTACTTACTGTATAATTTTACAACTCCTATTAAACACAAGTGCTTTTCTATGATGCAAGTACATACATGTTAAGCTTATTAGCATTTTATTTTTATTTCTGATGAAAAAATGTTCCCAATGTCGCTGACTCATTTTAAGAGAGAAAAAACTTCACATACAAAAATGAAAAGAGAAGTGAGTAGTAAATATATATGGAAAGTGTTTAATAATTGACTTAGATAGAAGTCCCAAGATCTCATTTTGTTAAAGCCTTCTTTGTACTTCATAATGCAGTAACACTTTAGGATGGAAGAAAAATAGTTATTATCACAACTCCTACAAGAGTGCTCTCACTCTTCTGTTTATTCTGTAAGGTTTGCCCGTACAAAATATAGGGTGAGTTGTTTATGCTGAAAGTTTGAAATAATACCATTCCTTTCAACTACTTAAAAATAAGGAAATACCTTTGGTTATAATTCAAAATATGTGAATGTGATGTATTTCTTTTATAAAGAAAAAAAATCAGTGTTCTAATCTTCACTTTGGAAAAAACTTGATTGTATAATAAAGGCCATATATGACAAACCCTCAGCTAATATCATACTCAATGGTGAAAAACTAAAAGTTTTTCCTCTAAGATAAAGAACAAGACAAGGATGTCAGTTATTCAACATCGTACTGGAAGTCTTAGCTAAGGCTATCGAGCAAGAGAAAGAAATAAAAGGCATTCAAATTGGGAATGAAGAAGCCAACTTGGCACATTTTGCAGACAATATGATTCTTTATATAGAAAACCCTAAAGACGCCACTAAAAACTATTAGAAACAATAAACAAATACAGTAAAGTTGCAGGATATGAAATCAGTGTGCAAAAAGCCATTGCACTCCTACATGCTAACAATGAAATTTCAGAAGAGAAATTTTAAAAATTCCTTTTGTAATAACAACAAAAAGAATAAAATACCTAGGAATAAACTTAACAAAAGATATGAAGGACTTATACACTGAAAACTACAATACATTATTAAAAGAAATTTAAGAAGATGCAAAGAAACTAAAAGATATTCTATGTTCA
>NW_011888849.1:5270028-5272277 GCF_000151845.1 Pteropus vampyrus | reverse complement strand
CAAAAGATATGAAGGACTTATACACTGAAAACTACAATACATTATTAAAAGAAATTTAAGAAGATGCAAAGAAACTAAAAGATATTCTATGTTCATGGATTGGAATAATCAACACAGTTAAAATGTCCATATTACTCAAAGCAATATAGAGATTTAATGCAATCCCCATCAAAATCCCAATGGCATTTTTTAAGGAAATATAGCAAAAATAATCATCATATTTGTATGGAACCACAAAAGACCTCAAATAGCCAAAGCAATCCTGAGAAAAAAGAACAAAGACAGAGGTATCTAAAATATATAAAGAACTCATACAACTCAACAGCAACAACAAAAAAACCCCAAAAAATCCATTTAAAAAATGGACAGATGACCCAAACAGATATTTCTCTCAAGAAAACATACAAATGGCCAACAGATAATATGAAAAGATGCTCAATTTCACTAGCTATTAGGGAAATGCAAATCAAAACCACAAATGAAAGGGGTGAAAGGTTAAAGAAGTATAAATTAGTAGTTGACAGATGGTCATAGGGATGGGGAGCATGGCATAAGGAATGCAGTTAGCATTACTGTAATAGATAGGTGTTGAGCCAGAGGAAAGAAAGAGCAATTAGGGGGATCATTTTATAAACTATATAAATGTCTAACCAATGTACTGTATACTTGAAACTAATAATAATAATAATAATAATAAAACCATGATGAGATACCACCTTACACCTGTTCAAATGGCTATTATCGACAAGACAAGTAATAACAAGTCTTGGAGAGGTTATAGAGAAAAAAGGAACTCTCATACACTGCTGGTGGGATGTAGATTGGTACAGCCACTATGGAAACAGTATGGAGGTTCCTCAAAAAATTAAGAATAGAATTATCACACGACCCAGCAATCCTTCTTCTGGGTATCTACCGGAAAAATTTGAAAACATTTCTTTACGAAGATATATGTACCCCTATGTTCATTACAGCATTATTCATGGTGGCCAAGACATGGAAACAACCAAAGTGTCCTTTGACAGATGACTGGGTAAAGAAGATGTGATGCATATATTCAATGGAATACTACTCAGAAAAGATAAAATACCATTATTTGCGACAACATGGATGGATTTTGAGATTATCATGCTAAGCAAAATAAATCAGATGGAAAATTAACAACCATATGATTTCACTCATATGTGGGATATAAAACTGAAAGCAACAAATGAACAAACAAGACAAGCAAACAGAAACTCATAGACATAGACAGCATTATGGTGGTTGCCAGAGGAAAAGGCAGTATTGGGGAGGGTAGACAAGCGTAAAAGGTAAATATATGATGATGGAAAGAGATTTGACTTTGGGTGGTGAACACACAATGCAATAGACAGGTGATATATTACAGAATTACACTTGAAACCGATATAATTTTATTAACCAATGCCACCCCAATAAATTTAATAAAAATATATTTCAAAAGAGAGAAAAAACTGGTTGTTCTTCTGAAATGACCATGAGAATAATATTCAAGGCACAAGGGTGTAGCTAGAACTGAGTTAACAGCTTGCCCAAGAGGCAAAGAAGAGTAACTTGTTGCTAATTTCATGCATGGAAGATATGTGAGCTGATACACTGCTAACCGTTACTAGAATGCCCTGAGGGGAGGAGAGGGGGCCACATCAGGCCCCTCTTTAGAACTGGAATATGTTCCTGTTTCAGGCCTCCCTGGAGTGACAGATGGAGTGAAGACAGGAACACAGACCCAGGCCGGAAGCCCAGCTAAGGCTGGTGGGCATGTTTGCACTATAGAAATAGACGAATGTTACAAATCAAGGCTTGCTTTATTTTTTTGTTGATTGTCCAGAGCAGAAATCAGGAGCCTTTTTCTGTAATGTGCCAGAGAATAAATATTTTAGGCTTTGTAGGCCATACAGTCTCTGTTGCAACTACTCAACTCTGCCATCATAGTGCAAAAGTAGCCCTAAATAATACACGAAGGAATAACAGTGGCCTGGTTCCAACAAAACCTTATTTATGTATACCAAAATTTGATTTTCATGTAATTTTCACATGATGAAATATCATTCTTCTTTTGATTATTTTCAACTATTTAAAAATATAAAAACCATTCCTAGCTTGGGCCATACAAAAATATGCAGACCATACTTTGCTGATCTAGATTTAAGACAGTAATGGTGAAAATGTTAATAATGAAGATTAAACTTAAAAATAAGTCCTGTCTGTGGTTATTACCATGTGAATAG
>NW_011888849.1:5241558-5268838 GCF_000151845.1 Pteropus vampyrus | reverse complement strand
GGAAGGAAGGGAAGGAGGGAGGAAGGGAGAGAGGGAGGAAAGGAAGCATGGGAGGGAGAAGGGCGGGGAGAGGAAGAGAGGGAAGGGAAAATCTACAGCTATTCAAAAGCTGTTATTCAGCAAAGAAGTTGCTCGAGTCATTGATGAACAAGTGAAATTCTGGCATATGTAGTGCTGAAGCTGAAAGAGGCTTCACTTTAATTAATATAATTTGTATGAAGGTAAGGAATAGTTTAATAGTAGATCACATATCAGATCTAATGATAATAAATTTATTGGGAAAGAGTTAGATTAGGATGTGATCCTGTGCTTGAATTATCCCCATAAATTGGCTATGAATTCAAGAATTTGGCAAAAAAAAAAAAAAAAGTTCTGTGAGAATCTAATGGCTCTATGGAATTTACAATATAGAGTATGAATATTTGATATTACTTGTAAATTGTGACCTCCTGCTTGAAGGCATAGGCCTCAGTTTACCCACATTCATTCCCAAGTTCGCATAGGTTACAGTAGGAAGATAAAGGCAACAATGGTTGCTTTCCTGAGCACCAATGAGGAAAGTTCTGAAGTTTTGGTGGTACTGAGAGATGTGGGCAGAGAGGTTCCAAGACGCTCAGTCCATAAGCAAGCACCAGCCCTCAGATGAACTGTTGCACAAACTCCCTCACGTCTTATTTAAGAAGCTGCCCCAGCCTAGAGCCTAGGGAGAGCCTGAGCCAGGCAAAGTCTCCTGGTGCAATGTCACAGAAACGACAATGACAGTGAGCAGACAGCTTCCCAAGTTGCCAATTAGTGTTTTCTGGGGCTGGTGTGAAAGGACATCTTGCTGACATACCAGAGTGTCTGATCTGAGGAGGCTGCTGGCTGATGGAGAAGTCTCCTTAGATCCCTTTGAGAGGTACACGGCAGAGCTTTGGGTCCCAGCAGCTCTGCTAGCTCAGCACCAGGTGTCCTTTGCTCCTCGCTCCAGGGAATCCAACATTCTTGTGACAGTTCTTCTAGGTGTCTGCTTCTATAGTGTCCACGCCTCTCCCCTTTACCTCAAAGCTCTGCTTATTCATGGATTCCATTGTCTCATAACAACTGATTAATGGCTTTTCTGGGTTCATCATCTTTCAGCTTCTGTGGCCAGTACTGAGTTCCTCCTCTCTGTCTCATATTTAAATTTCTGCCTTCTCCAGATTTGGAGCAGTTGCCTGGCTCTCTTCACAGCAATCTGTCCTGGGCTGGTGGGAAGATCTAGTCCTGGGTGTGTCAGACCCAAAGCTTCCACATTGACTTCTTAGACTCTCTCAGTGGACACGGCTAGGAAATATAGACATGTATATCAACACATTCATATATACACATCTGTATTTCTATATTTACCTATATGTATGTGTATTAAAAACTGTGAGTTCGTACCGATATCTGTTTCCAACTCAATACCATCAGGCTCATTCTGTCTTTCTCCCTCCTCATCTGTAATTTTTTGTCACTAACAGTGAGAAAGCTGGTTCTCTTTGCCTGCAACATATTTACCTATTTGTTCAAATCTCATATACAGATAAAATAGTTTCAGAACTGCTAACCTGTATCCCTATGTGAAACAAATTTACTAACTAGAGTACAATATTTGTATATAGTCCTTTTTATCTTTAGCCTTACAGTACACAGTAAAAATACTGTTTTCTAATGTAACAGGTTAGTTCTTTTCTCTATCACCCTCTTCAGAATGGTCATGTTATTCATTTGTAATACACTTATGTTTATTTTTTATCATGTGTATTCCATTTTGGGTCCCCCCACCCACATACTGCTATTTTTAAAAGTTAACATTCAGTAAAATTTACTCTTTATAGTATACAGTTCTGTAGATTTGACAAATGCATAGGCAGGTATCTACCTCCATGGTCATGATACAGAACAATCAGAACAGTTCCATTGCCCTCCGATGCCCTTATGCTGCCCTTTAGAAATCAAACTCTTCTCCAAACTTCAACCCCTGACAACCACTGATCTGTTTTAGATCCCCATAGTTTTGCCTTTTTCAAAATGTTATATAAGTGAAATCATACATGTATAGCCTTTTAGGTCAGGTTTTTTTCAGTTAGAAAAATGCTTTTGAGATTCTTCCATGTTGTTGTATGAATCAATAGTTTCTTCCTTTTTATCGCTGAGTACTATCCCATTGTATCCATTCACCAGTTGAAAATTATCTAGATTGTTTCCAGTTTCGGGTGATTATAAATAAAACTGCTATAAACATTTATGTACAAGTTTTTTTGTCTGTGAACATAAGTTTTAACTTCTCATATAAAACCTTGGGAGTGGTATTGCTGGGTCATATGGTAAGCTTTGTTGAGATATAATTTTCATTCCATCAGATGCACAATTCAATGTTAGTATAATCACAGAGTTCTGTATTAATCACTGCTACCTAATTTTAGGACATTTTCATTGCCTCACAAAGAAACCCCATACCCATTAACAGTCACTCCCATTCCCCTCTTCCCCTGGAAATCATTAGCTTTCTGTCTCTATGGGCTTGTCTATTCTGGACATTTCATATAAATTTAATCATACAATATGTCTTTTATAAGTTGGTTTCTTTCACTTAGCATTATATTTTCAAGGTTCGTCCACACTGTATCAGGTATCGTTACTTCATTCTTTTTGTAGTTGAATAATGTTCCATTATATAGCTATAACACATTTCATTTATGTATTCATCAGTTAATGGACATTTGGATTATTTCTGTTTTTTTGGCTGTTATGAGTAATGTTGCTATGAACATTCATGTACAAGTTTTTGTGTGGACATTTATTTTCATTTTCCTTGGGTATACACCTATGAGAGGAATTGCCAGGTCACGTACTAACCATTTGAGGAAATGCTAAACCGTTTTTCAAAGTGGCTACATGTTTTTACAATCACATCAGCAAGGAGAGTTCCAATTACCCCATCTCCTTGCCAACACTTGTGTTTTTTTTATTAAAGCCACTGCAATATGAAGTGGGATCTTATTGTTGTTTGGTGACACACTTTTGATTTAAAAAAAAAACAAAACATGGAATTAGAATAAAGAACCACCAACTTTTAAAATTCTTCAAAATGCACAAAAAGGCCTTCAGATTTGTTGCAGTTCACTAGCTACTTCATCTTCACTAATTAATCTTCTTTTCTTCAAACGTTAGCATTCAAATTAAGAAAAAAGTGATTTCTGAATTGAAGGGTTTTTAAAATTTTTATTCATTATATAAAAATATTTTCTTCTGTTTTAAAATTGCACATGTACCAAATTTCTGTGTTTCATTGATGAAATAGATTTTCTCTTGGGGAATGGTGAGAAGAGGCCTTGCCTAGAAACCCCGACACAGTAGATAACATTGTATCTATTCAAAACCATTCACAGTTCTAAACAACTGGATAATAAGTAAAATGTGGCACAGAATCTATTAGTAAATTGGAAACTTTCTGAGGTTAGTCTTTGAGTGGTCCTTGAAAGCACAAAAGCGGTCCCCAGGCCTTTGTGTATGGCAATCAAGAATTCCTTAGATGAAGTCATACTTTGAGCCCCATAATCCACTATTGATCTCTTTTTGGTGGCAGAGTGGGAGAACCAGTCCTTGACTTCCCATTAGGCCATCACCCTGACCTTCATAAACTAGAGTTGGAACTTGAAGCTGAAGGGGGACATGGAACATACATTTCTCAGAGCAGAGTTTATTCAAGGTCAGTCCTACATTAACTTTAGAGGTCATGGCTACAGATTAAATAAATATGATTTCTCTGTTTGACAGATAATTTTTTTCTGGCCATGATGACTGGAAATCAGAATTTCATTAGCAGTTAACATGGACCTCTTGAGCTGAAGGAACAAATTTTGGATATTATGCAGAAACAAGAGCTCTGCGTCCCATGTTCTTGGTGGATGAAGGGCATATGTTCCTCTTTAAAGCTAAAAAGCAAAATAATCTGTGACATATTCTCATTATTTTTGCAGAACAGAACAATTCTATAGAAATCATCACTAACAATCTAGTTCACAACCTAATTAAATAATTGGATGTAAATTATTGTGATGTCAGATGGAGCATGTACAGAAGAAACAGATGTCATTCGTAATAAAATAATAAAATAAAATGAGCAGAATTGAGGCAAAGGTAGAAGAAACAGAAACATTTCACATGGAATATCATTAAAACCATATCTCAAAGGAAGCATAGCTCTACAATAAATTGTTGTTTAACATAAACTGCAATAAATAATATAGGTCACAATAATTGGCAACTCTGAAGCTAGCGGAAAACTTCTTGTGTGATAAACTGAAAAATTCATCAATTTTCCAAATTTTGGAGCATCCTTAAATTTTGGTGGAATTTGAGTCATTTCTATTTTATACCTTTAAAGGTGTGAAATAAGTCTAGATGTTATAGTAAAAATTTTCCATTAATCTTGAAATCCTGAACTCTTGAAATCCTGAACTCTCATAAATATAAAAGTAATTCTAAATTATCATGCTTGATTCAATTCAGTTCAGTACATTACTGAGCATTGCTCAGTACCATGCTGGCAAGTTCACACATATCCCTTCATGCAATTTTCACATTGGTCCAAAAAGGTGGTTATTAAATAAGTCAGGCCTATTATGGTTGAAATGGAGGCCACCTAAGTCAAATTATCTTAGTCAAAGTGAGCAGGTGTATTTGTTGGAAGGCTATTGGGGTAACCCAAGATCACAGGAAGAGCCTTAGGAAGCAGGGTTTCTGGGAAACTTGAGACAGAGACTAAGAATCTGATAATACCAGGTCTCCTCCCCAACTTTTTGTAATTCTCTTAATCTCTACATGGGAGGAGACACATGGGAGGAGAAGTGGCCACCAGCCTCTCTGGGTTTATATACAGTGCTGACACTTCCTAACTGAGAAGGGAAAGGCCTCCTTCCACAGCTCCAACAGAAAAATCCTGGAAAAGGACTTGAGTGGTCAGGGGCTGCTTTGGGTCTGTGCTCAGCCTGCGCCCCATGCCTTCCCTTAAGGTACAGAAGAAGGGAACTGCCGGACAAAGAGACGTGAATCTATGTCTTTTGACTCCAACCTTAGGATTCTTGTGTTGTGTCCTGTATACCACTCTTTCATGGAGCTGGTCCACCCTTGTGTCATAGATCAGAGAGCTGGTAAAAGACCATTTTCAAGGAAGAGCCCTGTCCAGGCTGACCACTCTTGGAAGCAACTTGCCCTTCACTCAGAAGGACCCCTCAAAGAGCCTCTGATTCCATTCCTCAGTCACTGGTTCTCAAATCTGAATTACATTTGTTGGGGAGTGGCGTGGGGGGAGAATGTGGTTTTGCTATTTTAAGTAAATGACTAAGTTTTAAAAGTTAATCAAATATAATATAAATAAATATAATCCATAGCACTCTTCCAAAACAAGAATGATATAAGGGGGGTAGGATGGGAAATTTCATTTATAATTCCATAGCAATCACTTTAGTGCATGGATGAGATTCAAGAAAACTGCATAAAGATACCACATGCTAGAGAAGAAAACTTGAATGTTATATCAATTCTTCCCAAATTAATATATAATTTATTTATTAATAATTTAATAGAAGCCCTATATGATTTTAGGAGGCAAGGGAGAGAGCTTAATAAAATAATTCAATAAGCAATCTAGAAGAACAAATGGGCAAAAAAGTTCCAAGTTATAATTTATAATCAAACTGCTTCTTGTAAGTGCTTCCTGCTGAGGAGTTATATTTATTACTAACAATTGCTACGGGAGACCCCTGCCACTTAACATCATGGAGGAAGCACCACAGACCAATAGAAGGATAGATAAATTTTCCAATAAATAATGTTAGAGAAAAAAATGGTATGGTAGGGCAATATTTTTAAAGTATTAACTGATTTTTACACATAATATTTCCCTATCCTTATCCTCATCCTCTACCATTCAAGCCCATTCTGGGCTCAGGATGCAAAGTAGAAAATATAACTAGAGTCTTCTGGATTTAAAGCCTAAAACCTTTAGAGAAAAAGAAAGAATTCTGAATAAACAAATAATTGAATTACCATATGACCTAGCAATCCCTCTTCTGGGTATTTACCCCCAAAAGCTGAAAACATTTATCTGCAAAGATATGTGCACCATGAAGTCCACAGTGACGTTATTCACTATGGCCAAGACATGGAAACAACTGGAATGTCCTACGATAGGTAATCGGATAAAGAAGCTGTGGTTCATATATACAATGAACTATTACCCCGCCATAAGAAAAGATGAAATACTGTCATTTGCGACAATGTGAATGGATCTCGAGATAATCATACTAACTAAGCAAAATAAATCAAACAGGAAAAGTTGAAAACCACATGATATCACTCATATGTAGGATATAAAACTGAAAGCAACAAACATGACAAACAGAGACTCATGAACATGGATAGTGGATTAGTGGTTATCAGAGTGAAGGGGGAGAGGGGAGGTAGATAGGGGTAAAAAGGGTCAACTATTTGGTGACAGAAGGAAATTTAACTCTGAGTGGTGAACACACAATGGAATATATATACGACACACTGTTCAATGGTACACTTCAAACTTATGCGATTTTTGTTAATGCCACCCCAATAATTTTGAATAATAATAAAAAAAAAAGCATCTGGGAGAAAAAATACCAAGGCCTAATTAAAAACCCTCAGCTAGAATTAGAGCTAAGTGATCTCACAGAGGAATTTCAAGGGATTCAGGAATGTGTGTTTTTACAAGCACCCCAGGGGATTTTGTGCACAATGGACTGGGAGAGCCAATGGGCTAGAACAGGTTCTCCACCTGGCTGCAAAGTAGATCTATAAATCGAAAGGGAGGGAGGGAAGCCCAGGCATCTGAAAAATTTTTTAAAGCTTCCAATGTGATTTTAATGATTCGTCAGAGTTGGGAACTCCTGATAAACTCTATTTCCTTTTCTGTTAACACTATAAGACCTTTAATTCACTATAGTGGGATGATTTTTAAGAATATGATCCGGGGTTGGTTGTCTCCCCAACACACCTATTTCTTCTCTTTCTACTTATTTTCTAAATTTCCTATAAAGAAAGAAAAGGTGTGGGTGACTTGGAAGACCTATATCTAAGGCAAGGATCCGCAGAACGGGACCCTGGAAGAGCAGCATTGGCATCACCTGGGAATTTTTTAGAAATACAAATTGTGTCCTACCCGCGACTTTCTCGGCATGAGAGATTCTGTGTGGAGGAGGGGCAGCCAGCTGCAATTTAACAGGTAATCTTGATCCCTCCCTTTCAAGAACCAATGAATCTCTTGAAAAGAAACTTTAAAAGCTACAGATACCTGAGACTTACACCCAGATTTTGATTTAATTGGCCAGGTTTGTCACTCTTCTGATATCTACAATATACAGTGAAGTTTGAGAACCTTTGAGTTTTCGAAAGAACTTCCCCTGTCTAGAGCAGAATTGTCTTTCTAAACCAAAAGTGAAGGAAAAAAGTGCATGGGGATTTTCAAATAAAGACAGTATTTTAAAAATAGGTGAATTGCTAGGTTCAAGCATAAGTTTGTTTTTGCAGCGCATATAACAATTTTGGCTAATACTTATGATTTTATTATAATGAGATTATTGCCTCATTAATCTTTAGGAGACTAAGATTATCCCTGTGACTGTAGTTGTAGTTTTAGTATTTGATGATTGAGAATATTATATGAAGATCAGGAAATGAATTTGATAACATTTTAAATGAATATGTATTTTATTCTTTACTGCTGCATCGAAATACATTTGAAAAATAACATGTTTGTAGAACTATTACTTTTTCGGAAAATGTTTAGTATCCATAAACACTCTCTTATAATACTTTCAGGATGTCTGAGGCCCATAAGTTAGGACTATTATGGATTTTTATATTTTTATCTAAAAGAGATTGAGAGAGAGAGAAAGAAAGAAATTGGTATTACATTGATTTTTTTTACTGCTTATCATTCCAAGATGTTACTGACCAAATTTGTAAAAACCTCCTTCAAGAAAGTTTGGGACCTACTAATAAGTTAAATTATGCACAACAGATTATATTTCAACTCTTTGCAAATTTACTATTTATTTATAGTATCTATGATATTCTCTGATTATAATATCAATTTATTATATCACCACATTTCTCAGTTATATTGGAAAAGAGAAGACTTACTATATAACCCCATATAAGTTATTTCAGAATGGAATATTTCTGTTCTCCCATATTAAAGACAAATTTCTCTAATCATAACTCCAGTTCCTCTGAATATATGTTTTGTGATATTTTCTCAACTATATCACAATATCACAATTTCCACTTCTTTCTTTCCTTCTTCCTTCTCTCCTTCCTATAAAATATCTTAAAAAATCTAAGTTTAGTTGGATATTTTTCTAATAATTTAAAGACTCTAAATGACATGGATTAAGTTATCTTCCACCTTGCTAAACTTTTAAAAGAACTTGTTGAAGGCTGAAAATTCAGCCATTTAAGTGGCTGAAGTAACTGACTTGCCTGACGTTTGACAAATGTAACTTGTTTTCACTGAGGTTTGTTGAATTTTGAAGTGAATTTTCCCAAATATACTAATTGTTTCTATTTTATATAATATGCTCAATATGCTAATAATTTTACTTCTTTTTAATCTAATACAAAGATAAACCACAACATTGGATAGGATTCCACCCAGAAAATGGCAGAAGAGAATGACTTTCAGCTGAGAGTGTGAGCTTTTCCTCTGGCTTACACTTACCATGAGTGTAAGTACTCTGTGGGGAGGCTTTTGGTGACGGTCAGTGTTGCTGTGCAGTCTGGCTGTCAGCGGCTTTTCTCTGCTCTACTTGGGTCTTTAGTGATAGGCTGGGGCATTTCAGGTTGGAGGAACAGGGAATGGCAGGGTAGGGAGAGAGTGAATGCTTCATGTAGCCAGGAACAACAGGCCAGACAGACTGGGCTATATCGTATGGACAGATTACCTTTCTATCTAGCTTTGTTTTACCATTGAAACTCAGGTTAAATTATCACCACCCATGGGAATTTCCTCATAGTCCAGCAGTCACTACTGTTTTTTGGGTACTTTCCCTATTACTTTGAATATCCTTTTATGCCAGCATTTATCACATTCCCTTGGAATTACTTATGTACGTATCCATCTCCATCACCAGACTTCTCATCCTTGGACACAAGAAGTCTCATAATGACTAATGAAAAAATGGAAGGCCAGCCATATGGCTAAATGCACTCCGATGAACGTGAAGGAAGCATGCAAAATCACGTTGCTGATTGTACATGGCACGTCCTCTATTACAACCTTTCTCACTCTTCTATTATATCTCCTAAATTCCATGATACAGATGCTTATAATTTTCTGAACATACCAGGTTATTTCATGCATCTCTCTGCCTTTAAATTTTCAAATGTACACACACCCCCACTTTGGGGAAGGGAGGGCTGGCAAAACCCTACCCTTCTTTCAAATCACAGTTTGTATCATCTTCCCAAAGAAAATCTGACATCTCTTTCCATTCTCTCTCCTTCCAAAGTTGAACTGGATGTCCCGTCTCTGTGCTCCCACGATATTGTTTATTTTAATTGACTGGCCAGTTTAATCCATGCTCTTCACTTCTGGAAAAGATAATGACCAATGCCCATAGCAAACTGAATGTCCTCTGACATTAGGGTCCACTGGAATGCCCACACATTTCTGCGCCCCCACTAGGGGTGGGTGACGCTTACTAGGATCCACTGTGTCTATTCCCTATTTATGCCAGTTGCACTTATTTATGCCAGTTGTACTTATTTACGCCAGTTGTACCTGTTAGTGTAACTAAGTCACTTAGTTACATGTGACTTAAGTAAATCACTTGTGAATGAAAAACAGTTGTGTCTCCTATGAGAACAGATGGATGCTTTGGAAAGGTAAGCTGCTGAAAATTGTACAGTGGAATTAGGTGTAGGCAAGAGAACAAAGATAGGGAAGGCATATGTAAAAATATTGAAGGACTCTCCTCTCAGATGGTTTAAGTGCCTTTAAGTTTTAACTCCACTTTATAAAATCCCAAACTGGAAATTGTTGAAGATGCTTTATGAGATTGATTTTTGGAACTCCTATCAGCATACCTATACCACAACAGACGCCCCCAGCCTTACAAAAAATATTAGCGAAATGCATTGTTTAAGTCAAAATGAAATGTCTAAGGCTTTCATGTATCATCTTTGCCTATCCCAGTCATGTATTGTATTGAAATGGTTGGGGGTGGGGGTGGGGACAGAGTCTGTCTCCTTCACTAAATTTGAGTTTCTTGAAGACAGGGACCACATCTTGCTTGTCTTGGTAGTACCTGTGCCTGGGAAGAGTGTTTGGATCCTAGCAGACTTTCTTTAAGGGCTTCTTGACCCTAGGGAACTAACTGCCGCACATATTTTTATACAGGGGATTTCCAACAATCAGTTCTCTTATGCATCACAGACACTAGGGGGCAATGTAGCTGCATTTCTTTGAAATGGTCCTCCAGAGGAGGTGCCTCCAAGTTAGATCCCCTACAATGGGTTGGAGAACATCTCACCAACACTGGCATTCTTCGTATATGTGTTTCCCTTGTTTACTTGGGGGACATGACTGTCCCATCTTTTCTATGCAATAAATGGACCAAATAGTAATCACCACCTCATTAAGTTAATCATTAAAGCCCGGTCAATTCCTAGAGGAAAATAGGAAGAAAAAAAAACTTTCATGAAAATGTTGTGAGTAGCATCAAGGATTATAAATTGGTACAATGTAGGCCACCATGTCGCACAGTGGAGTCTTAGAAGGAACGATGTGGGAAAAGTTATGGAAGGTGTGTGTATCCACATGAAAGGACAGACCTCAACCCTTTCTCCCTTCCCCTGAATGAGTCTCCACCTAGTTCTGATGTACTGGAATCATGGACTCCAAAAACAAAGCTGCTAGTTGCTCCTAGCTTTTCAGAAGCCATGTTGTCTCCTAGGAGTAAGAGGGTAGTGAGATGAAAAAGAATTTAAGACATTGCCTTTAAAAGAAAGACCTGGGAGTGGGGAGAGGGGGAGGAGATAATGATTATTTTACTTTTAAGTAAGTTGCCATGTGGAATTACAATTAACTGATGATCTGTGACGTTAAAGGATCTGAAACATTGCAGCTTTGGTCCAAGAGAGCTGAGGCCTCCTATTTCATGTCTTTGGAAGTAGAAGAAGAAAATCTGTTCCAAAGCACTATTTGAGAATTAATTGAGTCTAAAACAAAATAAACGATCTAGTTTACAATTATCATAGGGTCCTGAAATAGTCAATCTAGAAACTGAGTGATTTAGTGCCCAGAGCATTTAGGGAGTCAGCTGACCTAGGTTTGAGTCTCGCTTTGCCCAACTAGTGACTAGGGTCAAATGACCTCCCTTCTCTCAGCCCCAGTTTTACATTGCCATCTGTAAAATACAGGGAAGCAGCGCTAGGGATTTGCCTTTACTTTCTTTCTGTTTCAAGAACATAGCTTTTTTTGTTTGTTTTTAAAGGCAATATGAAAAAAATACAATAATTATTCAAGTTGCTATTTCTCCATCCGTACTTAATTTACTTTTTCTCTTAGGGCAGGATCTGGCAGGGTCCTAGATATGGTTGGAACCAATACAAAAGGATTTTTCCAATGAAATTAGAATAGGCTATTACTATTTAAACTCAAAATGTACTAGTTTGTGTGCAATACAGAAACTCAAACCCAGTATTTACCCTCTAGCTGCTTACAGTTCAAGGGGGTGATAGCAGCTTACTCAAAATGAGTAAGAAAGTAAATATACATGGAGGAGAACAGTCAAGGAATACTCAAATCTTCAGGTGTCTGTCTGGAAACCTGGCAGTCATCTCAAAATACAATTAGGTATGAAGGATACCTGCTTAGAGTACCACGTCTCCAGCCCTTTCACAGAAAGAAGACCAAAGTAGGAATGAGCAGTGCAGCCCTTGTTTGTCTTCATGTTCTTTTGCCCATGCTGTCCTATTGCTCGGTTTGTGGCATTTTGCAAGGAGTTAAGGTACAAGGGTTATGAGACCCAGTGATTGCTCACAAGGTACTTGCCGCTAATCATAGCTTCGCTACTCCTTACCTCAGCTGGTCCCAGACTTTGGATTCTTTAAGAGAGTTGCCTGGGGCTTTCTTCTGATAAAACCTTGGAGCCTTGGGGTCTATTGTTAAGCCTTCTCGAGTTGGGCCTCCTTTTACTCTTTCCGCACAGGGCCCATCCTAGTTGTTGAACACAAACAATCACTGTAGAAACACTTAGGGGGATGGACTGAAACAAGTCTCTGGGCTACCACTGGCCATTTTCTGGGGCTGGTCATGCTTACTTGGCTTGGTGAGAAGGTGCAGTGCCTCAGCTGGCCCATCTGTAACATGAGCGCCAAAAGAGTGAATGCATATAAATCCCTTAGCACCGTGCCTGGCACTTAATGCGCAAGCAAGCCACGCCGCGTGATTTTATCGTCATCACATATGATGATGCTGGCTTAGAAAGCCTGGACTGTTGAGGCTGATAAGCTCGCTTCGAATCCCCTTTCTTGGAACATAACCTTGAGAAAATCTGAAAGCCTCATTTGTAAAATAAGGAGAACGTAGGACCCCGATGTCTGAGGCGGGGCGGAGGGCACAAGGACTTAAGGAAAAGCTCAGCAGGGTGCTGAGTGAGGACCAGTAAATATTAACCGTCGCTGTTAACTACTGCAAATGAAGGCGAGCTGGGCGTCCGTGCCTGCTGAGGACCTTGCCGACAAGTCTGGCGGTTTCGAGTATCCTTGCCCTTGACCAGTCCCAGCGGCAGAAAGGTTTCCTTGAAGAGGCGTGGGGTGGGATGGGAGGTGGGGGGCGCTCTGAGATCCTCTGGGAGCTGGAAAGGAGAGGGCTAATTTGACCCAGGGCTGAGCGCGCGTCCAGCGAGTCTGCCCGTGGACTGCGAGGTCCTGCCTCTGACCTGGGCCAGCCTTGCCACCTCTGACCCGGGCGGGCCCTGCCGCCTCAGCGAGTAGGGAGCTGGGCCGGAACCCGCCCAGGCGGCGGCCGGGTCCCCTGGGTTGGGCGCTGCTGGCGGAGCCGACGGGGCGGAGAGGAGCGCGGCAGGAGGGAGGAGTAGGAGAAGGGGGCTGGTCAGGGGAAGTGCGACGTGTCTGCGGAGCCCTTTTAAACCTCTTTCCCCGGAGTCCCGCAGCAGCTGCTGCCGCCGCCGCCGCCACCGCCATCTGTGCGTTCGAGCGTCTCTGCTCCCAGGATCCGGGATCCAAGTTCCAGCGCGCCGGGCACCGCCGCAGCCAGCCAGCATGTCAGGGGTCAAGAAGCAGAAGACGGTAGGCTTCGAGTCGCCTGCCTTCCCCGCCCCTCCAGCCGCGCGGCGCCAAACCCTCCGGGGCACTTGGAATCCACCCTCGCGGGCTGGAGGCGAGCAGCCCGGGCGCGGAGGCAAAGGCGCGGGGAGGAGGAGGAGAGAGAGGAGGGCGCGGAGGAGGCAAAGCTGGAGGGCGAGGCTCGGCCGGGATTCCCCGGGCTGCCCTCGCTCGCCAGTCCTCCTCTGCCCGCGTCTCTAGGAACCGGCGCTCCTCGGAGTGGTCACGCCCCGGATAGACCTCTGGAGCTTGCAGAGTGCGTTCCGATCAAGAGAAAGGACCAGAGATAGGAAATTTTCCTTCTGCCCCAAGAGCTTTTCCAGACTCGCTTTTTCTTCTGTACGCTCTCCACGCGAGTCGAGCGGATGGCGGGCTGAGCCGACTCTGGTTCTGCTAGGTCTGGTCGCTGGGTACACGTCAGCGACAGTCATTGGAAATTTGTCCATTGAACCTCCTTGTAGTGAACTTAATGACAGAGTTTCATGAGGGAAACTGTAATTATCTAGACTTAATGGAGGAAATTGCATTTCTACACTGGCAGGATTTAACCCTGTAGTTTAATTCAGCTCCCTACTGATATTGGGTGGCAAGCACCTCATGGGAGACTCCTCGACTTGGAGTAAGGAACTGTTTTGAGTTGTGTCCAGAATTAATCTGGGCAGTCCCCTTTATGGAAAATAGAGGGCTTGCCAAAGACAAAAGTCCTTTTCCACTTAGCAATAGGGGCTTCTGTAAATTTTGCATCCTTAAATATGGAGGCAGTAATCATAGACTCAAGAGTTGGAAGGAGCCTTGTGGCCAGATTTGGACCACACCAGAGGTGGTCTGCAAACCTTGTTAGGATCCCACCCAGCAGTCTGACTGCTGAATACTCATCTTTACCACACTGCAAGCCTCAGATGATCATGGTGATTACACAATGGGTTAACCTCACTCAAATAGTTAAACTTGTGCTTGACACAGAGTAGGTGCTCAATGAATGTTTATTGCTATTATTAGTAATGTATCATTAATGTAATATATTAGTAATATACAATAGAATTATTACTATTATTATTATATAACGATTATTTCTGAAATATTTTTGAGGTGTGTTGTGGTGGGCCAGGGAGAGATGAAAAAGAATAAGAATTGGGGAAGGAGAGTGAAAGGCCCATGTAGGGGCTCGAAATGTGGGCTTAAGCAGCAAGGAAAAGGGAGTGGGGGCTCTGTGGTTTCAGGGGACCACACTGGACCAGTCTGAAAAGCGAGAAGGAAGGTCACATCAGTTTGAAAGGGGAGAATGGCCAGTCAGGATCTATGTGCCTTTTATAGGAGTGATTTTAAAGTGTGGAGACTCTCAGTATTGTAATATATTTTAAAATACTGTCAAGTGAAAATCACTTGTGTTTTAGGCCTATTTAATTTGAATAATTTCTAGAAAATTCCTATCTTCTAAATGACAAACTGTGGCACTTAGTAGCTTTTGATGTCAGTAAAGTTTTAGTTCTTGCTTGCATCAAGAATCCCTGCTTGCATCAAGAATTCCTTCCCAGTTATAATGAGGAGCTTTTTCAGGTATCAGTAATGGGGAGGGGGCCTTTCCCCTTCATGCCTCTAGTCTCCAAGAGCCCATGAAGTGGAGGGTCTGAGAACAGTGCTTTACAAACTGATTGTGGGAACTGCACAGTCAGTTCTCAGAGAGAGAAATTTGAGGGCCGGAAGATTTGTTTTTTGTTTTAAACATTTTAAACCTTCTATTTTTGTTTGGGGTATGTGTGTATTCTGTATAAGATTAAATTAATACCTGATATAGCTAACAAGACATCTGAACTTTTTATTTAGCCAACGCAATTATAATCCAGGCACCAGCACAGGTTCCCAAATGGCCAGATAGATACTGTTGGGTAATGCAAGTCAGTTTTGAATGTATATGAAATCTCCAAAGCTTTAAATGTTAATTCAAAATGTATTTTGAAACCTCACAGGCCAAAACAAAATCTGTCCACCTGTGAGACTTCTCAACCAATCAATTGACAAGTGAAACTTGCTGATCTAGGAAGCTATCCTTGAAGTGAGGAATCACTGCATTATGTTCTTCATTATTAACAGAGAACACACAGAAGTTCCTGTTCTAATTTCAAATATTTGTTGAGCCTCTACTGCGTGCCAGACGATAAATACATCTTTTCCAATGATATTTTTTGGGCCACACTCTGATAAATATAGTCTTTTAATCCAGACCACCGTAAGAAGAATAAGCACATCGTTTTGGTTACAATAAGAGACTGTACGATGATTTTCTCGCAAGCTCGAGAAAAATAAAATGTTTATAAGGGAAGGTAGCACATTCCGTCTGTGCTAGGCATACTTACCATGGAAACCTAGGATAGCTACGTGTCACATTTCTTCTTCCCACCCCTGACTTAAGCTCCAACCCTGGCTACCCTCCCCCACCACACACATACACACCCCCTACACACACACACAGATGCCTAGGAGAAGGAAGGAGGTGGACTGCCTTCAGAGGACTGGAAAGAAAGGCAAAGGCCTGGTCCTTTCTTCTTGCATCATTTCCTGGATTAGCATTTTTCAAGGCCAATAGACAATGTTATTATGTCCTAAAGATAACAAATCTAAAAAAGTCAACTAAGGTATTAAATTATTTTCCAAAGGATTAAACAAGCCAATGGTTGGGAAAAAGTGAAGGGGTATTGAAAGTGTAAAATTCTTCATAAATATAAGAGATTATCTACCTATTTGAACATGCTGCCTAAAGTAAAACATGAATATCATGATGAGTAACCATTAGAAAGAAGATGAAACAAGCACTTACTAGAGGCCATGCACTCAGCCGCACTGTTTTATTACATCCCCACAGCAGGCTTCACCCCAGAAAACTGAGTCTCATCTCTAGGGGAGGAGAAATGCCAGAAGAAGGGCAGGATTTGAATTCAGGTCTGTCCAACTTTAAGCACAAAATGAGGGTAACAATGACTTACCCCTTACAATTGTTGTGAGGAATAAATTAATTCCTAAAACCTGTCTTGCACAGTTCCAGGCCCAGAGTAAGTATTCTATATGCAGTAGCTGTTATTATTATTGTTGTTGTTGTTATTATTACACCATACGTCATGGTTTGGCAAGCTAGGATAAGAAAGTATAGGTCATATGGTTCCAAAGGCTCAGTACATAACAACCACCAGAATATTTAATAAGAGCAAACAAATGCAGAAATGTAGAGATGATTATCTGAATTCTTATCATGAAAGCTAGACAGAAGACAAGGACTATAATTAGTGTAGATGCACTAAAGTAACCTAAATATAGCAAGATTTTGCCAAAAACCTTGGCCAAGAAAGGCAATCTATGTATAAGTGAATATTAGACTAACTTCTTTCCACCCTTCCTGTGACTTCAACTGTTTCCAGATCTACCTTAAAATATCCAGTTCATGCTATTCTTCCAAGATCATCTGTTTGAACTTTTATAGTTAAAGATAAATGTAGTTAACTCTGAATTTTATGTTTCTGAGATAGTTTTCTTTGCCTTTCATCGCTTTTCTGTTAATGCATGTGGCTCTGTGGTTTGCTTAGGGGATAATTAGGCTTAACTCAAACATGGAACCTTAGGGACTGAGAATCTGGGAAAGGAATCAATGATGTCAATCTTGATCCTTGGAGATTACTGTTTATTTCAAAATCTATCACTAAATAGTGATGGGCACTCATCAGTCCTTGTGTTTGGAAGTCTTAGGACAACAGAAACTAAAGCTAAATAAACAAATATAATGGCACTTCAACTAACCTCTCATCCCCCGAGTGATTTGTTCTTATTACAACTGAAATGGCAGGTTTGCCCAGCAACCTGGCATAGAGCCTGGCACAGAGTAGGTACTCAGTAAATATCTGTTGCATAAACAGCTACAGGATTCATCAGAGAATGAATTTGCTTTCAGGATCTACATTTTTCTTATATTTCTCCCCCATCCCTCTTTATCTGTCTGTTCTTGTGTGCTTGCTTATTTTTGCCTGGGTATTTGTCATTACCACTGAAGTATTACTTGTAGGGATTCTTTGAGGCTTAGGATGAATGACCTTTTTTTTTTTTTTCCTTTTTTCCCCCCCAGAGGATTTGCTTTTGTTTCTGCCAGGTGCCTGGCGGCATTACTAGTCTGGGACCATTTTAACCTAAATTTACCATTCAAGTTTTTTAGACCACCCAGGTGATGTAAAGAGTTGCAATTTTGCACATGAGGGCCAGCTTGTGAATACAACTTATTAGAGACCCCACCCCCAAGTCACTCAGAGTGGGAGGGTGGTTTATTCTGGTTCATACTTATTTGTAGGGTGTGACTCTTAGGAGCCTCAGCTTAATGCAAGAAAAGCCTTTATTATTCTCCCCACTTGGGTGGGTTCTCGGCTCCGATTTGTTTCTTCTCCCCTGTGAGGCTGTCAAAATCAGTTCACATCTGCCCCTATCAGAATAAAAGCTTCCATGGTTTGTTTACCTCTCAGGCTCCTGCTTTCCTGCAGATTTTGGCCTGGCAGTTTCTTACTGTCTTGTCAGATATTTGGTGTTTTTAATGAGATTCTTTTATACTATAATCAGCATTTTTAAAATTTGTTTTCATAGAAAGGTTGGTGTGTATAACCTAGACCATCACTGCTGGAAACAAAAATCTCTGCCCCTTCTTGATTACTATGTACCATTAACTTTTCATATACGTATATCATTCTTATAAAGGAAGCACTTTATGAACGAGTGAACATAAGTCAGATTGCTAGTCAGAAATATTTCATTTAATCATTTTCCCTACAAAGTCCCAAGGCCTGGGGTGGCAGGTGCTGACCTTGTCTTGGTGGCCTCAGCCTGTGTCTCTTCCTTAGTGTTGGTCCAGTACAAGTGCGTTCCTGTCTGAAAGTCTCCTTCAGTTTCAACACCTCTCCTTGCTTCTTCCACGCTCTCCTCGCGGACTCCGAGGTCACTGCATTGCTGCAGGACAACTCTGGGGGAAACTCGGTGAGCCTTGACACTTCCTCCATACTCTCAGCGTGCTGCTGTCTGCTGTGACCATGCTGGGAATTTGAGGGGCTCTGAGGGATGCTGGATACTATCCATACTTCCTTTCCTCTGGGGTCTGTCTGAGATCAGAATCACACCCAGTGTCCTCTGCTTTCAGAGCTCCCAAAGCTATTTGGCCCCCAAGCTCAACATCAAGTGCAAGAACATTCCCTTTCTGAGACTCACACTGGTGTCTAAGCTTCCTTTGCTTCTCTTCTAATAAAGATTAAGTAAAGCTTTTCAGGAAGGTTAGCTGGCTGATCATAAACATGGGATTTTTAAAAAATTTGATCTTTATTTTCTTTTTTCTTGCCTTTTAGATCACCAAATAATTATTTTTAATTTTGAATAAACTTGCCCATGAGATGGAAATATTTTTTCTCTCTGCAAAAGAGCTACTATATTAAAACTTGAAATATAACTTGCCTCTCATAACACATGGTGTATAAGATGACTTCCATCAGTTGGCTGGTGTGACTTCCTTTAAAATCTTATCAGCAACTCTTTCTGCATTTCGAATTTACTGCTGAAGTTGATTTTGCTGTAACTGGTACTGTGGAAACATGACTATAACATAAACATGACAAGCTCAATCTGTTGCATACAAAATATTAACTTCCATCAATAAAAGTTTATATAGCCTGTGATCCCATTATAAAGTTTTTCTCAAACAGTTACATAAATATTATCAAAAGCTACATCATTAAAGATGATCATTTCTAAGCTAGTTTAATATTTGCTTAAAATATCTAGTTAATATCTGCTTTACATGTTATTGAAGAAATATTGACTTTTAGTTGCTAAACCTCTATATCCAGTCTAATAACTACAATTACATTTTTGTCTTTTTAATTTATGCCCGGTGTGTGCTTTAAAAATCATTTGTAGAGTTTACTTCTAGCAAAATCGGCAACCAAAGACATTGATAATGATTTTTGTTTTCATATTTGTCTACTGCTAAAATCCTGAATTAACTTTTGTCTTCCGCCAGTGGTCTCATCATGTATTATTTTGTTGTCCTTTTTATTTTGTTATATCTAAAATCCTTTCCTTTTTTAGTTTCTGTCAGATCTCACCTGTGTATTTGTTCACTTCGTTTACTCAACACATATTTATTGAATGACCCATCCAGGAACTGTGCTTGCCATAATTAACAATAGGTATTAAAGCCTTATATCCTTTAATTATAGTTTTTTAGTTTATTCAGACTCTGTCTTTAAGTCTACTCTAAACATAGCATTTAGACTTTTTCTAATTGCAACACCCCATGCAACGACCTTGATATTCTTTCACCGTTCTGCCCAGTCAGTCAACAATGGGCTGAAAGCAATAAAATTCTCGATTGATTTCTCATGTGTTTAAAAAATTATTTTCCTACTAAGCTAAAATTTTATGTTATTTACTTTTTATTCAGGCTGTTCCCACTTTAAAAATGTATTTTTTAAAAAAAGAAGTCTATTATTTTACTTCTAGAAGGAAAATTAAGAGCTCACCTTCAAGCCCTTTATATTACAGTTGATACACAGTGTTTAAGGGCTTTCTTAAAGCTCACGGCTATCTTTCCGGCCGGCTAGTTACCGATACTACCATTAAGCTGGAAATCTGGTCACCTAACTACATCCCTACCCCTTTTCTCTTTATCACATGCCCTTTGAAAGAGGCTCTACCCATTTTCTACTGCAGCTCTGTTTCTTCTTTTATGTACTGGGAAATATTTTCCATAGACAAAAACGAAAAACAAAAGAATACTTCCAAGTTGGTTATCAGCGAGTCACAATTACATCCTGATTTAGCTTTAGCATTTTGTTTTGACATTCTGAAGATAGAAAATACAGACCAAAGAAGAGTGTTTGAAAATGTAACTTTACCATTTTGAAATATTTTAGATTGGCCAGGCTGTTTCTCTTTTGAATTTAACCCCTGCTCGCAACCTCACGCGCTCTTCCTTAAGCCTTCTCAAATGGTTTAATTATTTTATCAAAAAAGATTCCAATGATTACAGAGTGTGCAATACAGATAAAGCTATATTAGATGAAAGTTAGACCAAGTTCAGTTACACACTAAAGACTCTCAGTTCTTGCTGTAGGTCTCAGAATTTCCAGTTTTATTGCTAAATCCATCTATTTCCATCGTTTCTAAGTTCATGAAGTATCATAAAGTCAATTACAATAACTATGGTCCCTCCAGATAAATCTACCTAAATTACTGAGTCCCAATGGAGAGTTTTTTCTTAAATTATATGGTTAACTATGGTTGTTGGGCCATTGGGTCACTAATACAACGTTTTGAGTAGTTAATAAAAAATAAAAGAAGAAATTTTTTGCATTCTTTCATTGTGTTTAAGGTAGCCCTAGGATTGCGAAGAGATCTGATAAAACCTAGGCATTAATATTCCAACTGTGGAATTTGCATATTTATCAGAGGTTTCGATTTTTTAGAGTATGTTTTGTTAGAAAATTCCTGCTTTGCTATGATTTGTTTACTGCCAACACTTAGCACATATGAGGCATTTCTTCCGTATTAACTCATTGAATCCTCACCGTCTCCTGAAGCAAGTTTGTGAACAAATAGTCAGAAGGGAACTCATTTAGCTGAAATAAGTCTTTAGAGAGTTACCCACAGGAGAAGCTAAAATCTTATCAACGCCTCTGTGGTTAATAAGTTGTTTATTTCATAGAGGGAATGAGACTTAATGCCAAGTAGCAAACACAGCTGGATTAGGTAACTAGTAATGCATTATTGCTTCATTTATAAAATATTTTGGCAGCTTCCTTCTGCTAATATATCTCAAGATAATAATAATGAATTCTATTTAGAGACATTCCCCAGCACTTTTTTTTAAAAGAGTAAATGGCACACAGTAGCAAATGCCTGCTATCCTCACCATCACACACATTTCTTTCCTTATGTTGACATAAGTGAATGACTGGAAAATAAATTTTCTTTGTTCTCATATTCAGCAAGTATGGGTAATAGTTTTTATCGCTTAGCTTTACCACTATGTCAGTATTCAGCAACGTGAACGGAATGATTTGTTTCCACTAAAGTTGCTAATAATGAGTCAAGTTTTAATTGTGATCTGTAGATGATGAAAGGAATCCAGGCCATCAATGTATTTTTCACACAATAAAAATTTGACCCAACTGGAGGTCAAGGCTTAACGGTATTGGTAACCAGATAACGCTTCCATTTCATTGGGGACCAATGAGGAGTGCCTAGAAATTGTGAGATTGTAAAAGGCACCCTCCATGATGTCTGGGGAGTTGGCTCATTCTACCATTATAGATCAGGAAGTCTAAGTTTTTAGCAATCCCGGGCCAAGCCTCAGAGTTAAGCACCTGGAAGGCCTGAATTCCTGTTCTGAGGAGACCATTGTGTGAGAGGCCAGAGCCTCACATGAAGAATAGCGGCATTGGCTGGGTATAATTGGAGGGTAGGAGATTGAAGTCCTTTACTGGAGAAGGGTTGCATTATTTTAATGAAGAGAGTAGTGGTGACAGTATGTCAATTAAATCACAGAATCTATGTCTTCACAGTGCAAGACACCCCGGATACAAAATAATGTCAAAAGGATGTGTCGTCTCTGCATAGTTATCAACTTTTATTGAATGGAAAAATCTAGGTCATCATAAATATCTGGTTTCTTCTAGTTTTTCCTTCATGTTGAGGCTGTTACTTAATAGCCTTTTAAACATCAAACTGTGATATTAATTCTTGCCGACATTATAAGTCTCTCTCAGGGTTCAGGATCCAACTGGGTTTCCTAAATAAGGGAAAAGATCAAACATTTATTCAGGGACTTTTCTTAGAGTGTCTAACCTCATCCTCACAATAACTTATGAAGTAGTTTATGTTCTTATCCCCCATTTTATAGTTGAGAACCATAAGGCTTATCAAGGTTAAATAACTCACCTTAGAATGCACAACTGTAAGTAGCAGAGCTGAAAGTGACCCCCTCCTAAGTATGAATGCCATGTTTCCTATCATTCTTTTTTTCCTTTCACTTATATAATGGATATAATTGGTACTAAAACTGTCAGAATGAAGATTATTCTGATCATTTAAATATACATTTTAATTTTATCATTGTGGATGCAGATTAATGCAGTGAAGAATCTAAAAAGATGATGTGGTTGCTTTGAAAGTAATTTTCCTCAGGAGCTTTTTGGAATGTTGTATAATCTTTAGAAGATGTGGATTTTAGCAAATGCCGTTAAAAGGCAATAAATGTTAGTTTGGTTGAGGCTCTGTCACTAGTTTTAGGAGCAGTAGTGTTTGGAATAGAACCCAACATTTCACCTTAATAATACAAAGCTTCAGTGTTCTCGTGGGTGAACGCATACACTCAAAAATAAGTGTCCTTGGAAATAATTGCAGTGACTTACATGTAACTCTAGACCTTGCCTTGTTCATTATGCGAGCACTGCACAGTCGAGCATTCATGAGTTACAAATTCGCAAGGCCCCACAAGCTATGGGCCTGTTCTCTGGGTGTACAGAGGTTTCACTGGCACTTCACAGCTCAGCACAGAATTTTAATCTTCCATGGTTCAAGGAGCCTCTGTCATATATGCAGCCTTTTTACTAGAACCAATTGCAAAAGTCTAAGAAGATACACAGAGGTAGCAAACACAGCCTAGATTGGACCACTTACAGGACTAGCGTTCAGAAAGGCTGCTAAGACCTGAGTTGAACACTAGAATTGTGTGGTTTAGAGCATCTTCTGAACGTAGTTACACATTTCTAGGAGACACGATTTGATGTGTGCTGAGTTTTCTTGAGGGTAATTGCTACCTCCCTGAATTACAGTGAGGTTCCTCTGGGTATGCATAGTACCTTTCTTTCATCATGTTCATCAAAGCTTATTTCTAAATTCTTATTAATTTTCCTAGCAGCTCTTCAGAATGAGTAGTTATAAGTATTACAAACCATAGATGAGAACAATAAAAAAAAAGAGATGAGGTAAATTTTCTAGGACCTCGTGAGCCGATATAATAATAGAGGCAACCCAAGTTTGCCAATTTCAGTGGCCCAGTGCTTCCTTTTGTCTCAGAACAGATAAGCTCAGGGTCATCTGAATGATATTGGGAATGAAGGGTTTCTTATTGGGATTGTACCAAGTTAATTGTGTGCTGTGAAACATGGTATGACCTCATTTGCATTGGGAGATCTAGTGCTGTAAATGCTACAACACATAAATTAAGTGATTCAGCCAATTATATATATTTTTGTATGTTTCTAACAAACCAATACATGATCTCTGAAATAGAAAAGCTGTACATTCAAATTTTTCTACCCTTGTTTTGTGAGCATATATTTATTTTAATAAGGATACTGGGAACTAAACTACTTTGCTGCTACTTTATCTTGGATTACTTTCTTACTCCCATGGAACATAAAAATTCTGAAGCCATGTCTGTCTTTGTGATCTCATCCTGGTTGGTTTGTGTATAGTTGCATATAAAATGTAAAAATAGTAATTACCCTAAAAAGTTGATGTAGACAGAAACTTGAGGAAAGAGAAAGATATAAGAATCAAGGAGATATCTGGGGGCAACTTGATCCTATAGACCAGGGATTAGTAAATTATGTCCTTTTGGCCCAATCCAACCCCTGCCTGTTTTAGCATGACCTGCAAGCTAAAAATAGTTTTTCCATTTTTTAAATGGTTGGGTAAAAAAAAAAAAAAAATCAAAGGAAGAACCGTATTTCAGAACTTGTGAAAAGTATATGAAATTCAAATTTTATCATCTGTAAGTAAAGCTTATTGGAACACAGCGATGGCCATGTATTTACACATTGTCCGTGGCTGATTGCATAGCAGAGAGCAGAGATGAGTATTTATAATAGACCTTATGGCCTGTAAAACTGAAAATATTTACTACTATCTGACCCTTTAAGAAAAGTTTGCCACCTCCTGCTTGACAGTGGGGGCCAGTGTTCAGTTCTGACTTACTTAGGTCAATGACCTGTCAGCGTGTCACTCAAATTTGCATTCGGAGCACCAAGTACCTAATTTTATTTCAGGAGCCCCCATTAAATTGTGTTCAGTGTATTGCCACTGTTTTGTTTTTTAAAAACACACACAAAGAAAGTTCTATGGAAGCGTTGTATCTTCTGTATTATTGAGGTTACTGTTCATTAATTACAACACATGATATTCTCTTTATGACAATCTATGGGAGAAATTTCTATCTGGTCCTAGAACCAAAAGGGTTATACTTTTCTGAGTTTTGTTTTTGTTTTTTTTTTGTTTATTTGGTGTAATCCTTTGGAAACTGAATTCTGACAGTTTGTTTTCTTTTTCAAGATGCCTGCCAGAAAGCTCAGAAGCAAATTTGAGGCTCACTTTCCATTTATTGTACCAGCTTCGTGCTTGGTGCCATTTCATTTTATGCCCCTATTTTATTTTTCTCATCCACTTCTAATTTATGAGCTTTTTCTATACTTGTGTCTCGTAAGATGCTGTGCATTTTTCAGGAACTATGCAGAACATTAAAAAGTATATTATATTAAAAATAAGATATATTTCGATTTTAGTTCTAGAAATTCACAAATTCCTCATGGCCTCACCTCAGAGATCCCTTAGTCTTTTCCTGATGATTTTGTGACTGTCCTGGCGTCTGTGCCCACAGGGCATGAAATGTTCATTGACTGCTTTGTCCAATATTCTATCTTTCCTGGAGGCTTGTAAACAAATGTTTTCATGATGAATAAAGACGTAGATCAGAGTTTCTTCATCTAGATTCCAGAGAACTCAGTAGAGTTGTGAATATGGGTGGGGAAAATATTTTTTATATTTTCTTTCATGATGAACGTAAACAACAACGCACAGTACTATTAGCAGTAGTTGTGATTAAGCCATCAATAGAAATCATAGATATTTCATATCGCTTTTTGTTGTTGCTGATGTCACAAAAATATTTGTATTCTTTATTACTCCAAACTTATTATAGCTGTCTATCTAAACAGCTAGATCTTGTTATTTAATATATTAATAAAGGAGCATATTTATTACTGCGCTGTAATTTTTAGAAACCATTTTGATATCTATAATTTGGTTGTTTTCATTTGTAGTCCTTTGTGTTTTATTTTATGCATTTAAAAACATTTTTCTGAGAAGAGATCCACAGGCCATCAAAGGGGTTCTGAATCAAAAAAGGATACAAAACCTCTGTATGTGCATACAGCCTTGCATGAACACACACCATTTTATATGCAGTTTCAGAGGGTTCACTGACTAACCCCTCCCCACAAGGCCATATCCAATATCTGTAATTTAAGAACTCATGCTCTGTCAACTAAAATTCAAGATAGATCACACAAGGGAGAGTTTTCGTTTTATTTTTTAAGGCCCCACTCAAATGAATCACTTACAGGAATCAACCTACGATGTTTTCTGGTCGTACTATTGGTTCTAGCTGTCATGACTTAATATGTATCTCTTTATTCCATAACACAAGGAATGTATATGTCCTCATAAAATAATTCATTTGGCTTTTACCATATTAACTCTTGATATTTTTAAGCGAGAAGTTAAAAACTTACTGCTTTTACACGCTTTGATTTGCAATTTGTACGAAAAAGAGATTTGCTCCTTTGAATTTTCAGAGCTTGACACGTATGTATTTCATAAGTTTGGAGTTGGATAAAAAATACAAATGCCACCACAGATTAATTACATGACACTTTTCTGTGCCATACCTGGTTTTGTTGTTTTTACTAATCAAGTATATTTATTGTTCATGTATAGGAAAGCCAAGTTTCATTTGAGAATAGCATTCTCTGCTAGTATCTGTGTTGTAAGTACATAGCTACGATTTTCTTTATACCTCTTTGGGTTTTATGCTTTCTTAGTCCATACATTACACTGGTTCTGAATACTTTCTCTTAATTTACCAAGATCTGAGTGGGACCTTAGAGATTATCTAGTCCAGTTTTTCTCAACAATGCTAAATTTCACAAACTATTGATACCTAATCTCCTTTCCCAGGGAATTTGATTGAACTGGTCTGTATTGGATTCTTTAAAAGTCGGCTAGGTCTACGGCTATGCCACACTGAACATGCCCGATCTCATCTGATCTCAGAAGCTAAGCAGGGTCGGGGCTGGTTAGTACTTGGATGGGAGACTACCTAGGAATACCAGGTGCTGTAGGCATTAAAAAAATATAACAAATTAAAGAAAGAAAGAAAGAAAGAAAGAAAAAGTCGGCTAGGAGGTTCCTCATTTCAACTTGGCTTGAGAACCATGGCCTGGACTAATTCACTTCACCATACAAATGTGGAACATAGTGACATTGCCCAAGGCTGCCAGTTAGCTAGTAACAGATGAGTTATCTCTACTTCAGGATGCTATTTGCCTTTTTCCGTTTCTCCCTCCACCCCCCCAAAAAATGTTAGGCATTTACCAGCTAATACAGACTTCTATGATTGCTACGTTCCTCATGGAATATTTAAAATTAAATATTCCATCTGAAGTGTTTAAACGCTTGCCGTTCTTGTCCTGTTTTACCATTATCTAATGAGCAGAAGGCTTTCCGGAAAACCTTTGGGATCATTCTTTCTTACTCAACTGTTCTTGGCTACGGTCACTGTTTATTTCTGGAAATTTGCCCCGTCACCACATCATGATCAAGAGAGTGGCCCATTTTTATAAGTAGCTTGTTATTCTTGTTACTGTAAGTCTCCAGACCTCACTGTTGAATCTGGTATGTTCCAGAGGAACTAAATCTAAAAGGATTCCCTTGTCACATTTGATGGACTTGAGTACTAAAGACCCAAATTCGAAGAGCCCTCCAAAAATGGGCCTTTCTTTTCCTTTTAAGTCGTCAGGGTAATTCTAGCATT
>NW_011888849.1:5235531-5239588 GCF_000151845.1 Pteropus vampyrus | reverse complement strand
AAAAAAAAAAAAGACAGTACAAAACAGTATCTATAGCCTGGTAACATTTGGGAGAAAAAGAAAAAAGATACATATATTTATAAATGCATAGACTGTCTCTGGAAGGACACATGGTATACTAACAGTATCATTGCCTCTAGCAAAGAGAACCGAGTGGCTGGGCAGATTTACTTTTCAAAAATAGAAAACTTTATGTCTGTCTGACTGTCTCTCTGTCTGTGTCTGTCTGTCTATCTATCTATCTATCTATCTATCTATCTATCTATCTATCTATCTACCTACCTACCTACCTACCTACCTACCTAATATATATAGTCAAGAAATGTGAAGTGGGATTTTTATCCCACTTGTAATCTAATAAATTAGCTTGCCATAGTTTTGCGGATGCTGGCAGAAGACATGAGACGCCTAGGTCAGAGACAAAGGGCTTTCTTATTCATAGCACAGCAAGCAGTGAGAGTATTAGCATTTGTGTTTGTTTGTTTGTTTCTCTTGCCCCCATCTCCCATGGGAATGACATGATGCATCTAGATGGATACCCACACAAGCAGTGAATTGCATTATAAGAGAGAAATTCTATGCTTAAGGAAGCTGAATCTTTTATAATGGGCAGTAGGAAGGCTGGCCTTTTGCTCTGGAGGGAGACGTTATCTCTATTATCCAATGCACTATACAAACATCCTTGAAAGATAATCTAAAATAAATGGCAGTTAGCACCCCACTTGCAAGATGTGCAGAAACACAAGAGACACATGGAAAATTGTCTCTATTTATTTGTAAATACACACACAAACACTCATGCACGGACACACACGAAGTTTGAAGGCTAATTGTAACTCCTGATACTTTGAGGCTTTTAGCTAAATTGGGTAGAGCATGAACTTATTGGTCAGATTATTAGGCCAGAGTCTGAAGTCACCTAACTCTGCCCAGATCAAAAGTCGTTATGGTCACAGGCTCTACTCTTATGCCTGGCTCACCATCTGCAAGGGCAAGTTATTTGATCAAGAGAGTCCCCAACTGAGAGCAAGAACATGAATAAATGAGCACGACTCATTCTCCACTACTGTAGCTAACGACAGTAGCTGCTACCTTGGGCACTTGGAGTACTCTCAGATTTTAGAACTAGACTCATGTTACTTTAGCACTGGAGTGAACCTTACTTTATTTGGCTTCATTTAGCTCAGTTTCACACTGAAATCAATTTTAGGTCTGTACAAATGTGATTGAAATGGGTTGCGGTGGGGGCAGGGGAAGTGGTGTGGGATTCTTGGCTGTGGCACCTGGATAACAGAGTACCTCAGAAGCAAGCTTTCATTTGTCATTGGAACAGACTGGATTTCTGTCTTACATTTCAGGGTGGGCCGGAAGGCACTGTGGAGGGTCTGCAGAGGGGAATGAATTAGCATCCTGTTAGAAAGGTGCTGAGCCCCTCCCCAATCACTGTGAATGCCCTCCCTCTGCGTTTTTCTTTTTTTCTTTTTTTTTTTTTTTTGCAGCAGCAGTGGTCTATATTTTTAACTTTTTGATTAAAGTATAACATATACATATAAAATTTTAAGTGTACCACCTAGTGAATTTTCATAAAGCGAACACACTTGTCTAACTAGCACCCAGATTGAGAAATAGATTACCACCTTAATCCCAGGAGCCCTTTCCAGTCACTCCCTCCCTCCCAAGATAAACATCACATTAGTTTTGCCTGATTTTAAACTTTATATAAAAATAGCATTGTATATTATACACTCTTCTTTTGCTCCAAGTTATATTTGTGGAGTTATCCATATTGTTTGTGTGTGGTTAGAATGTGTTTATTCTCATCACTGCATAGCACTGATTGTCAACCAGGGGCGATTTTGCCCCTCAGGGGACATTTGGTAATGTCTAGAGACATTTTCTGGTTGTCACAACTGGAGGTGGCAGGGAAGGGAAATTGCTGCTAACCATCCTACAATGCACAGGACAGTCCTCGCAACGAGGCCCAATATGTCAGCAGTGCCGAGGTTGGGGAACCCTGCTGTACAGTAGTATTCCACACATATTTCTTAGAGCCTTGACTTCGGCATTCATCAACATTACACAGCTCAGCCCTCGCTTTGAAATTATTCTTAAAGTCATGCTTATCACAGTTTCATCAAAATAAAGAAGCTGCCAAACGAGATGTTTTCACATTTAGGATAACCGTTACAGTCAAAATGAATTATTATGTGTAGTCTTGGTCATAGACAAAAATTGTAAATTTTGGAACCACTATAAGAATTCGAAGAGATTCTGAATAAAAGAATGAAATGGGCTAACTCGAGGTTTTCATCAAAGAGTGAAGTTGTGAAAGACTAGTCTTAAAAACAGTTTTATTGAAGTATAATTTGCATATCACAAAATTCACCCAATTTAAATGTATAATTCAAAGATTGCCAGTAAATTTAGAATTGTGCAATCATTACCAAAACCTAATTTTAGAATATTTCCAGCACACCAAAAAGATCCCTTGTGCCCATTTGCAGTCACTCCTATTCCTACCTGTAGTCCCGAGAAACCAGCAGTTTACTTTCAGTCTGTAAATATTTCCTTTTCTGGGTATTTCCTACAAATAGAATCATAAAATATGTGATCTTTTATATATGGCTTTTTTGACTTAGCATAATGTTTTCAAGGTTCATCCCTGTTGAGCAGGTATCAGGACTTCGTTCTTTTTTATAGATGAATAGTATTCCATTGTATGACTATATCGCATTTTATTTAGCCATTCACGAGTTGATGGACATTTAGATTGTTTCTAGTTTGGAGCAGTTATGAAAAATGGAAATGGAGGATTTTGAAGCACAGCTAGGTACTTGGGTAACACAAATAGGCATTGGAAGAAGGGACATGATTCTGGGCCAATCAATCTATGTCATTCTCATGGATAATTTGAGCAATTAAGAAAAGAGAATAGGAAACGGAAATAACTAGAGAAAGACATAAGGAAAGGAGGGCTCCGATATTTACCCATCCAGACCCTCAGGTTGAAGTCAGGACTTATACCTCATAGGATAGTGAAGCTCAGTTATAAGAGTAGCATGAAAGAAGATATTCTTAAAATCATAAGGCATTCTATACAGATGTAAGGTTTACTGTTTCTTGACAAAGTAAGGTTCTAAGGCCTCTCGTGTGGAAATTGGACACTGAATCAAAGGAGTTACCTAGAAGCAGAATCGCCTCCACAGGAGGCAAATTTTTGCCAAACACCAGTGGAATGGGTGCCACCAAAGTAGACCCAAGCCCTTCACCTTTCACTGAGGGCCTTGAAACACTGGGAACCTATTCTTTAGCTATGTGAGGTGATGTGGCTTCATGGAATGAAAGTTGTTTCTTTTATTAGACCAGAATAATTATGTTGTAGATGTGAGTGTGAGGGGTTGGAGAGGAATGGAGAGGGTCAGAGCACTTTAAACAGAATTCTTAACATAGTAACTAAATCTCTTTTTTGCAGTAGAATAAACAAGATAGGGGACTTTTCACATTACCAAAAGATGTCTTTCTCAAGGACTTATTTATACAGCATTATGTATATAACATACTTGATAGGGCAAACTGAAGCTGAACTGTTTAAAAAATTAAGATAAAGCAAATCTTCTACTATCATAAGTTTTTTTTCTCATTTTACTGGAAAGGAAACTATGCCAGAAGGTCTAGCCGACGTTGTTAGTAACCCTTTAGTGTTCCTCAAGCTTATTTAACTGATGCCTGCTTTTTCCCCACTAGAAAATGGTATTATATTAAGAGACAAGCTGAAGAACATAGTTTGTGAAATGCTGATACAACCAGATTTCAACATTTATGGTTAGCTCCTTATTTACATTGTATATTAACCTTCATATGAATCAAATTGGTTATTTTAGATGAGAACCTGAATGGCACTTTATTCTCATTCAATAAACTATCAGATTTTTATAGTGCCTCCGATAAAGTGAGTTGGCTCTACTATTACTGATCATAACTAATATGACATCTGGCATAACCCATCGAGCAACTGCATTGCTGCACTCGAATGAATTATTTATAATAAAATCTTATC
>NW_011888849.1:5232782-5235481 GCF_000151845.1 Pteropus vampyrus | reverse complement strand
GGAAAGGAGGGCTCCGATATTTACCCATCCAGACCCTCAGGTTGAAGTCAGGACTTATACCTCATAGGATAGTGAAGCTCAGTTATAAGAGTAGCATGAAAGAAGATATTCTTAAAATCATAAGGCATTCTATACAGATGTAAGGTTTACTGTTTCTTGACAAAGTAAGGTTCTAAGGCCTCTCGTGTGGAAATTGGACACTGAATCAAAGGAGTTACCTAGAAGCAGAATCGCCTCCACAGGAGGCAAATTTTTGCCAAACACCAGTGGAACGGGTGCCACCAAAGTAGACCCAAGCCCTTCACCTTTCACTGAGAGCCTTGAAACACTGGGAACCTATTCTTTAGCTATGTGAGGTGATGTGGCTTCATGGAATGAAAGTTGTTTATTTTATTAGACCAGAATAATTATGTTGTAGATGTGAGTGTGAGGGGTTGGAGAGGAATGGAGAGGGTCAGAGCACTTTAAACAGAATTCTTAACATAGTAACTAAATCTCTTTTTTGCAGTAGAATAAACAAGATAGGGGACTTTTCACATTACCAAAAGATGTCTTTCTCAAGGACTTATTTATACAGCATTATGTATATAACATACTTGATAGGGCAAACTGAAGCTGAACTGTTTAAAAAATTAAGATAAAGCAAATCTTCTACTATCATAAGTTTTTTTTCTCATTTTACTGGAAAGGAAACTATGCCAGAAGGTCTAGCCGACGTTGTTAGTAACCCTTTAGTGTTCCTCAAGCTTATTTAACTGATGCCTGCTTTTTCCCCACTAGAAAATGGTATTATATTAAGAGACAAGCTGAAGAACATAGTTTGTGAAATGCTGATACAACCAGATTTCAACATTTATGGTTAGCTCCTTATTTACATTGTATATTAACCTTCATATGAATCAAATTGGTTATTTTAGATGAGAACCTGAATGGCACTTTATTCTCATTCAATAAACTATCAGATTTTTATAGTGCCTCCGATAAAGTGAGTTGGCTCTACTATTACTGATCATAACTAATATGACATCTGGCATAACCCATCGAGCAACTGCATTGCTGCACTCGAATGAATTATTTATAATAAAATCTTATCCTCAACATTTTAATAACAGAGAAAAAATAAAATGTAATATTGGAAAATGCAAATGACATCTTAGCTTTTTAAATTATATTTTTATCATGTCAATTCAAAGAAATTCAAGTTTACATTTCTATCCAAGTTCAACAAATGTCGCATATTAAGAAATAATGAGAGAGGGAGAGTTGGTGGGGGGGAGAGAGAGAGAGAGAGAGAGAGAGAAGGAAAAGGAGAAGAGGGGAGAGGAGAGGAGGGGAGGGAAGGGAAAACACAAAAACTAAAACTTCAGCTTTCCTGATCCAGGTTTCCATTTTGATAGTCACGTCTATAAATGTTGTCTGTTTGCTTAAGGTTTGCTATGTTAGCACTTCCTATAGGTCTATAGAAGAGCAAAACATAACCCTCTGCCCCTACCCTAGCCTTGCTGGCACAAATCAACAAAGGGACAGCTTGTGAGGTAGGTACACAGACGCCTGTCGGTACAGCCTTGCCGTTGATTTTTCCAGTTGAACCAAGAAGACCCTTGTTTTTTTTGGCAGGTTTAATAACTAATATTTAAACAAGGCATCTGTATAATGTACACTCTGAGAGGATTTCCTAGGGCTATAAAACTGCCTTAACTCAATGGGAGTTGTTCTCCATTCTTGAGTTGGAGCTTTAAAATTAAGTCCTTAAAAGAGAAAGCACGTATATAATCAATTACACAGAATATTTGGGTTTGAGAAAAGTAATGAAGCATGGCATTTAAAAGATATTTGAAAATGAAAGAAAATATTTACTAAAAACAGGCACAAAATGATAAAGAATAGTCTCAGCATCAAGGTCAAACCGTATGCACCAAATGAAGCTATTGCTGACAGCGTAGCTATCAGGAGATATGAGGACACTAAAGCGGGGTGTCGGCAATGCTCTAATTTTAGCATCCTCTACTTAAGTAAGTGGGAGGTATTGGATGTAGTCAGAAGGAGGAGCACAGAGGAAACATGGTCAGATTGAAAGATTTAGAGGTATTGCTGAGACAGTTGACTTTGCCGAGAGTAAAGAAGAGGCCTCTGGAAGCCTCTCTTCTCCATCCAGGGATTGGGGATAAAGGGTAAAGAGGGTTTTAAGCCCCGAGGTGCAGTTTGTGCTTTCCCCATAGATTCTGAAGGCAGAGTAGAGTTTTTCAAATTGTGTAGCTTCTCACATGCAAACTAGACCCAGCACCACATTAGTTCAAAAATGCAGGTCTTGCATGTGGCTGAGGGAATTTGCCTACATTCACCCTGTTTCCGCCACCTGACAAAAACTAAACAGCTCTATGGTGTAAATTGGCATTAGTGTGCAAGGTTGCTGTGTGACTGACCTGCATAATTGTGGTTGGAAATATTTTGTCTCCAGATGGATTCATGAGTTTAAACACATGGTCAGAGAATCAGACTTGTAGCTATTTTAAGCTTCTTCCAGTTAACCAGAGGAAATATCTCACATATACTACATAGTATAAAAAAGGTAGAGAATTGATATGCCTCCTGCACAGCCATTTTGAATCCATTTACAGTCACATTTTATCAATACATGCTGGCTTCAAAATGCAGCAAATAAAGAGTTGCACCATGATTTTAGTACATGATCAATGAAG